>NW_010429599.1:27942-50692 GCF_000710305.1 Buceros rhinoceros silvestris
ACCATGCTCATGTCCTGCACAGCAGACAAATGTCCACAGTCTGGCCAGATCTGTTTTTTAAGGCAGAAAAAAAGAACATGTCAAGGGCTACTTGTATCTAGTTTAGCTCTACCAATGAGAAAGGACAGGGTATCTAACAAGAATAAGGATTATTTGGAATGCCTGTGGGACTTATTAACTTTCTAGGTCAGGGAACTTGTACACATACCACTGCCTTCGATCGGTGAGTATGTAAAACCTGCTCAAGACTGTGATTACCTTTATCACTGCAGTCTTTGTCAGCGGGTTGGATTCACAACCAGTCTGGAGAAGGTTGGTGCTTTCATTTTGCTCTTCATAACTTATGCTTCAAGGTCAAGTAAGCCCTGTGAACCTCGCTGTTCTAATTTTGTTTCTGGTTTTATCACAGTTGTAAAAGGAAGGATTAGGAAAAGTTTTTACTTCAAGTAGAGGACTTGCCACCTCAGAGCCACTGAGAGATAGGGCTCAGTGAGTAGCTACCGCCAAGTTTTTAAAGCAGGAAAAGTTTTAGACAAAGAATACTTTAATCTGTAGAACTGGGAAGTAATCTGTGAATAAGGGCAAAAAGGGGTTAGTTTTTTTAGGACGTATTGTATGTTCAGAGGACTGTGCACAGTGCTAATGCACAGCCGTTAACAAAATGATCTTCAGTCTCTGTGCACAGTTAAGTGGGTAAGTTTTACAGATGGGAAGACTGAGACAAAAAAGTCTTGCTTGAGGCTGCTCAGTGACAGAGCTGGCTTCAGAAGTCAGCATCTCCCATCTCTCTGTGACATTCCTCCAGACAGCACTGTCAAGCAGCAAAAAACCAAATCAGAGACACCTGCAAGGCTTAAACAGAATGACCGTGAAATAAATATAACAGATCAAGCAAAAGGCAGTCCAAACAGCCCCACTGCATTTTGAGTGCTGGGGTCTGCAGAGCAAAGCCACTGATATTTTGGTAAAGCTAACACCAAAGACATTAAGTTTTATTATCAATATCAGATCATTGCCCATCGTTTATCACTGGACTGTGTGTTTGATAAAAGAACGTTTGAGAACAGCTAGGCTGTTATTATATATAATTGCTCTTTACAATGGCTGGATATCTCTAGTGAAAATGAATCATTGATTTCCACTGTAGCAGAATCTATTAAATAATTGGAGAGCATGGCTAGTATCTTTGATGTTGAAAGGAAGAAATTCAATAAGCAGTCTCATCAGGCTTTCTAACACAGCAGAAAAAAAGGGCTGCAGGCAGGAGCATACTGACACTACAGGTCAGTGAAGGTTTATGGATTTGTGTGCCTTAGAAAGGAGGCAGAACCTAGCTGTACAGGACTGTTGAACCATTAGATACCTCAGGGGGTGTCAAGAGTATTGTTGTGTAGTCTTCTAAAAATATAAATGGTAGGGCCAGACATCAAATGTTTCTCGTCTGCCCAGATTTTGTGAGAATATCATCTGTCCTGAGGAGATGTCAGAACTGTGCTTCAGCTGTTTTGCTACTTGACACTGGCACATTATTCTAAAAAGATTCATTTTCACATTTATTAACCCATTTCTACCTCACAGCCTCACATCTTTCCATCAAAGAAGTGCCCGTTTGTCTTTGAATTAATGCTTTAGATGTATATAGTGGGCTTCTTTACAAAAAAGCATTGAGCTCCCTCTGCTAGATGTAAGACAGCTGGCAGGTACTTAGTACATTGCCCTGGGAGGAGAGTGCTTGGCTTAAGAAAGCACAAAAAATTTCTTATTCTCTTCTAACAAGAGGTACTGTGGGACTTCTAATGTGACCATGGGACCAGCTTTCACTGGCTCCTCTGAAAAAACTGCACACAATATACCTCATGGTGCACTATTTATCTGGAAGGCTGAAGAAGGAAAAGGGATCAAGGGGCTTTGAGGATTAAATTATACCTCCCTAATGTTCACAGTAACATTTGTGGTGGCATTAGGCTGTAGAAAGGATATTTGAGGAAACATTTGAGAAGACTGGGTTAGTGATTTCCTCTGTAAAGGTCTATAGTAAAAGAGAGAAAGGCACCCCAGCTACAGAGTTAGTTATTGCTTCTACAATGTACAGCTGGTACACAATGATGGGACAGTGTCAGAGCAGACCACCCCACAACCACGTGGTGGTCGGTTCCTGTATTAACCCTCATTTAACCCACTTGCTTTGAGGAATGAGTCAGCCAAATTGAAGGAAACTGGTCAGGAGAAAGAACAAGTACTCTGACCATGGTGACTTCTCAGTCTCTAGGGCAGGAAGCCAATCTCATTCGTGGTGCTGACCAGTGCTCTGGGCAAGTGGTGAAGCAGTGAGAAAGACAGCTGTTGCCAGAGTCTGTGTGCAAGATAGTGACACGCTGGAAAAGCTGAAGGGACTCTGGTCTCATTCTCAAATCTCTCTATCAAGCCCGAAGGTGTGTGGCATAGGCTTGGGTGCAAGTCGTAAAATAAGGTCACCCCCCATGGCTTCACAGACAGATATCCAAATCCTTCTGACCTGCATGCTATTTGTGAAGCTGCTGTCTATTTTGGGGGGTTTTTTTCTTGATATGGCATTGAAAATCCTCTGGACAGTGTATATACTATGCAGATGTATTATACAATGTTTTTAGGATGTCTCAAGGAGTCCACATTACTATTGTTCCATATCAGACCATCTCACATCCATTACCTGTTTGTTTCAAAAGTCATGAATACAGAGCTAATTTTAAATGTAGATTTTGCAGTTGTAAGGTTTTCATTAATAAAGATTCTCAGCTGTAGTGAGACACATCTCCTGTATAACATGATGATCTAAGCACTTTAAGGGCCATAAGCATATAAAATACCCTTTTTTCACTTTGTGTTAAACTGTGGGGGGGAAAAAGTCTAAAAGAGACAGATTTATAGTATGTAAGTCAATGCTTTTTCAGAATCTCAAATGAAGTTGGATTGCTGCGAAACCATTTCATAAAACCTCTCTTCCCTGTCCACTTTTTTCAAGCTTAAGCAAATTAAATGGCAAAGCCATACACAGATCAAAGAGAATGTTAAACCATAACTTTCTTGACTCGCTTTCTCTTTTAGGATCACTAACTTTTCATCTCAGATATAGTGTCTTGATCAGCTTTTTTCTTACCTCTATGCTACACTACAATATTTCTATTAAAATTGCTTTGCATATTCGTAACTCCACAATACAGCAAGAAGCTGAAGCCTCCATGTTGTAGAAAGGAAGGTGTTGGGTTCTGCAGAAAAATCATAACACTGTAGTTTTGGACCAGCTTCCAAGATACCCTAGTATTTTTGCACTTGAGGTGCATTCTCAGCAACAACAGCGCAGATAATCTTTGTCAGAGCAAAACTGAGGATTCACAGCAATTCTTGAGGTTTAAATCTCTTCTCCTGTGGGGCAGAGTATGAGCTGAACACAGCTGGAAATTTGGGGTATACGTTCTTTTTGTTCTGGTTGCTGGTGTTTTGTGCCGCCCGGTTGCTTTGAGGTGGCTGTTCTTGCTGCTATGCACAGTGTTCGAGCTGCTCTCCAAACACCATGTCCCAATTTTATCTTGTTTTTGTTTTTTTTTAATTGCCTCTTCTGTGTCTTGGTTTGATTGTCTCTTTATTGGAAAAAACATGCTGACCTTTAGTTTTTAACTCATATTTAGGTCCGTATTTTTCCTTTGATGTCAAATAGTGGATTCTTTCACCTAAATTCCAAATTATGAAAAAAATAAACCATATTTTGGTTCCCATTTTACCCGTGCCACTTCAGTATCATGCAATGCTCATAGTTTACCTGCCTGGTGTCCTCCCAGAGCAAGAGACCACCTCCCAGCAGTGCTCATGTGAGGGCTTCAGTCCCCTTTCCCTAGCGGAGATGGCACCCTGTTAAGAGCAGGGCAAAGTAAAAGGTGCCTCACTGGTGCACCACAGAGCTCTGCAGTTTGTCCACCAGGATATTTTAGGAGCCATGTGGCTATTGCCACTTATATCAAGCCTGTACCAATCCATGCTGTAATGATGGGAACACAGCAGTGCGATTAATACCTGCTTTTGTTTGCTCCTGTGCCTCTGCTGGATGTGGATATTTTGCTACAAAAGCAGACCAAGGCCTTTGCCTACCCTGGCTTATGGAAACAATATGCCAGTGTAAAATGTTTTTTCCATCCTTGATATAGAAAATCACTAAGCAAAAATTATTTGAAGTTTCTTAGAGGTACCTTTTCTAAAACCCTATGCTTTCTGTATTTCATATAGGTTTTTTGTCTCATCAGCACTTCAGTGCAAAGACCATCAAGCCTTTAATTGGCTCATTTTATGCTTATGAAGACCTTCTATATTTTAAAAAAAATGTCAATTAGAAAGCTTACTGGTATACACTGATACTTCAAAAGCAGTAGAGAAAAATGTATGATTCAAATAGTCAGGACACCTGGGGTGAGTTGGGTTTAATATTTTGACAGGGAGAAGTTCCATTAACTTCAAATAATTAACACCAAAGAAAGGTTTTTCTTTATTTATTATAAAGATTAACATTTTATTGCATTAAACATCAAGATTGAATTTTGTCTTTTTTTTTTTTCTGAAGACATTTACCTTTTATATTTAGAGTCTTGAATGTGTAGTCTTTGCCATACTCTGCTGTTGTAAATATGTGCCCCCCATATATCACAAATCAGATCCTCAAATCCTCAAATTAGATCCTTTGCTCTTGGGACTTTACAATTATGATTTTTACTTTTCAGTATATTGTATAATTTTAAGGACAACATCATGTATTTGAGATTCATCATTAAAAGTCACTGGATTTTTTTTTTAATGTTAGCTTACAAAAATTGAAATAAGTTAAAGCAGATTCTCAAATCTCTCAAGATATCTTTCTGAAAATGAACAACACAAGCAGGCCTTGATCTACTTTACCAATACCATGTAATCAGTCCTATGACAGTGATGTCTATCAGAGTGGGAAACATGGAGCTGGAATATTACGTGCTCAACTGACTCCTAGTTCATGGGTAGCATAACTTCAGCTGTTCTTCTAGCTACCATAAAGTGGTCCCATAGCTCCTACAAATTAACGAGTCAGGGGAGGAAGCACTTGGCCCTTTGAATGATTCAAGATAAAGGAAAGTGGAGAGGCAACTTTAAGCCCCAAGCAATTTAGAATCTGATTTTAGAAGAATATGATACACGGGATAAGAGTAAAATTGTAAGATAGATAGGGCGTGATACTGACAGCATTTAGAGCACTACTGTCAATCTTAGTGAAATGTAGGTTATATGGAGAGATTTGAAGGAAGAAAATGAGAGTGCTTACTGACAGGAGAGAAGGGTTTTTCTAAGAAACTTTGAGAACTTTGCTTTGAAGATGATAGCAAGTTTAGAGAAGGAATAGGCAGAAAAAAAGGAAGATATATGAATAGTGGTATTATGCTGATGCTAATATCTGCAGCATTTAAAAAATAATGAGCCCAATGACATATGTGAAAATTCTTTTGAAAAGTATCGCAGGAAAACCTAACAATGTTTTTTCACGGTTATCAGTTTCTAAACCCTACTCTGCCCCAGAGTTTCCTTTAATTAATTACAGAATTAGCTATTGCCATAAATGTATTTGGAGTTTAAATAATATTTGTTCATTATTTTATCTGTTTAAAAAGGAAAGGAATAAGGAAAAAAGTAAAGGCATTTTGGAAATCATTTAAGGTTTGTATTTTCAAACTAGTTAAACACAGGACTTCATGAAAGTGGCAAGCTCTTACTCACGCACCGTTTAATCTTAAATTCTCTCAGGGTGGCCTGGAAATTAAGTAACAAGATAGAAAAACCCCTCTATTTTTATCATATTCACTGAGCAGTTCTTTACTTGTTTTGGGTTTTGGGTTGTTGTTTTTTTTTTTTGTTGTTGTTGTTGTTTAAAAACTCTCTTCCTCAGTTGCACCTACTGGAGTTTACAATGATCCTCAACTGCATTACCTGCAACAACACATAAAATAAAAGTAGAAGAAATGAGCTAGAAATATTTCTAACCTTGTTAAGTTGGACAGGGAATCCTTACAAGAGGATGATGGAGTTCTGAAAAGTCAGGTTTACAAGCCGCAGTCAGTCCTAGATGGCTGCCTAGACACTTTGTCTCATTATATCTTTGTAGGACGTAATGTCTAAACCTTACTCCATTTGTTCAAGATGAAGCTTATCCTCGCTCCTGCGTTGTCTCCTGCAGCCCAAATTTTATAGTATGAATCAATACCGAAACATATAAAACCTTAGTGAATTGTTTTCAGTTGGTAGGCATCTCTGAAAGCCAAGAGAAAGGAACAAAAGGAACAAAAGAGAGATGTAAACTGTGAGAGTTTAGGACTGCGTCCTGTTGAGGATTTCTGTCTGTGCATCAGAGCTCTCTCTGTATACTCACTTGGCTGTTTCTGGCAGACTGGTGTAGTGAAAAGCAAGGCCAAAGCTTTGCTGCTCAAGTTAAATATGTGCTGCCGTTCTGTGCTTCTAAGACAATCATTATATCTTAATGACATATAACAGCCAGAACTATTTTCAGTTGTTCAGCTGTTCCTGATGAGGGTTAGAGGACTTCAGAGTGAGCCCAGGCAGTAGTAAACCTCCAAGGAATACAAATAACTTAATCAAGGCTGTTTCCTGCCTGCCAAGTATAGCGGCTAGTGCAGAACAAAGGACGGGGATGAAAGCCCTGGATTCCTCCTGACAGTTGCTCCTTCAGGGGAAAATGGGATGTAAATGTGGGACAATGGAGAGCATCCTATTAATTTTGCAGGTATACAAAAGTTCATCTTTGAGGGTTGTGAAGCATTGGAACAGGCTACCCAGGGAGGTGGTGGAGTCCCCATCCCTGGAGGTGTTTAAGAGACGTGGATTTGGTGCTGAGGGACATGGTTTAGGGACCCTGGCAGTGCAGGGTGAACGGTTGGACTTGATGATCTTAAAGGTCTCTTCCAACCAGATGATTCTATGATTTCTGAAAAGAGAACTATCAAGCCAAAAAGTGGGATCCCAGCTTGTTTTGAAGACTCAGATTTCTTAGAGTTGAAAACAAAGGACATTTTGCAACTTTCTTACAGTGATTTCTGTTACGTCTTACTGATTACTTTGATCTAATATCTACTTGGTACTTGATACTTGGTACTTCAACCCACCTGTGCACAGCCATGCAAATACCAAGGTTTTACTCAGTCTTCAGCTGTTGTTTCTTCTTAATTTCTCCTTGTGATTTGATACTGAAAAGATGAGTCACTTTCATTCATTTCTATGTTTGAGAAGATTCTCTACTTATGAGACTAGACATTTTAGATATGGGTGAAATTTCTCTATGCCGGAATAACCTTGAAGAACAGTCAAAAGTTTTTTAAGTAGATGTGTTCTTTTATCTCCTATATCAAGAGAGATGTACAGCAGAGTAAAGAAAAAAAAGTTTGCAGGTAAAATTTCCCAGTTTTTCTGACCTTAGAAAAAAAGAACAGGTCAATTAATATAGATCAACCTTTCTTTTTTTTTTTTTTTTTTTTTTTTTTTTTTTTGTAATGCATCCATGGCAATCTAACTATTTGAACAAACGCTTTTAAACTTTTTGTAGAAACCCACAGAAATATTTTTTAATACCTAATATTTTATTATTTTTAAGTTTCGTACTTTGAAGTGGGTCGATGTTCTTTCCTAGCACTAGATGAATGTTTAGATACTTCATCTACGTTTTGCCCCTGAATGTGAGGGATAGTCTACCCAGAGCTTGAAACTAGGAAAAACATCAGCTTTAAGAACTGGGGTTTTTGGTTCAAATGTATCGGTTCTGCTTTGTATCAAGAGTATATAATGCCTTCCTGTGTCTGGCCTTTTTAATCTGTAAATTTTCCCCTTTCTCTTTGTTTCAAATTCATTTCACTCTTCTGAGACTAAGTTCTTCTCTTGGAACTGCTGACTGAGCTTACATTTTCTTCTTAATATATTGGCCTAACTATGTAATTAATCTTCACTTACTCTGCAAGGGGTGCTATCTCCCAGTAATGACTTAAATTTCCAATATTGTTTTTTCTTCATAAGGCAACTGAAGGCTAAATGAAATAAGTAACTGATATACCTGAAAAATAAACACTTTCTCCTCTCCTCGGCTCTGAATTTATAGTCTAGAGCCCTGCGGTGGGTGTCCAGATAGGTGAATGGGCAGTGTTGCCTTCTTCCAGTTAGGGTGCACAGAGACAACTGTGCATCTCTGAGCCACTTAAAACTGACATGCTGGACATGCAGCTGACCTTTACCATGAAGTGGAAACCTCAGAAGGTATGATCAGCCCATATGACCCAGCCCTTCTGTGCCACATACACACCTGAGGGAGCAAGTATAATGATTTACATGCAAGCCACCAAGTCCCACTTCTTAAAACCTTTAGTTTACAACTCTCAGCTAAGCCTACTCTGGCTTTTACAGGCACTTACTGGAAGAGCTAAGTTTGACTAGAATAGGATTAATATCCACAGCCAGGATAGCAGGACTGAACTGGACAATGGGAGTATTCTATACCATACTGAAAATCATGCCCAGTATATACAAGGTGGGGCTAGCCAGAGAGGATGCACTGGTTCAAGCAGCAGTGGGGTACAACACAGCTCAGCACAGCTGTGGTGAGCTGAGAATTGTAAATCACTCCATTATTGTTATTACTATTGTTTTCTCTGTCTCTGTGTTGTTCAAGTAAACTCTCCTTACCTTAACGCGCCTGGCTTACTTTTATTTTTTCTCCATCACCCATCTCTGGAATTGGAACAAGTGAGCAAACGGCCATATGGTTCTTAGTTGCCAGCTGGATTCAAAGCTAGCAGATGGCACTACTCCCTGCTATCTAGTAACTTAGTATGTACTGTCATCCTTTGTCTGAAGGAATGAAAATGGATGCCTATCCTTTACCTGAACGCTGCATTTGTAGCACCTCTTCTTTTCAAATTCCTTTCCTCACATCTCCAAAATCCATTGGGACGAGAATCTCTGTGGATAAGTATTTCCTGGAAGTAGAGAGATCTAGGTGCCTGGTCAGCAGCTGTTTGTCATTTGATGTGTATCATATGACATACAGAACTCTTTTAAGAAAAAATGGAAAGACAAATTACCTGTGCATTTCTCTCTCTCTCTCCACTAGAGATCACAGATGGTCTTACCCATGCAAGCACATGCAAACTCATCCCTTAAGAGCATTACAGGACAGAGCAACTCTTTATTTGTAATTTTACTCCTGGACTTCAAGAATTGTATTCCAACTGGTGTTTCAGTTTCAGCAAACTCCTAGCCAAGAGCCTAGTGATTAGGACACTTTTTAGGGAAGAAGCAGAACTGTTTCTTTGTTCTGTTTTTTGAAAGGAAGGTATGAAAACACTTCTTCTGTGAGTGTTTTAGCAGCTAGACTAGTCTTTTCCCTCCTTTTTTTCTGAGTAAAGAAAATTGACATTTCTTCTTTTTTTCTTTTTCCTTAAGGCTTCTTACCAACATAGACAACACTGAGTGTTGCCCATTGCAGAAGAGGAAGATGGATGTTGTCTTATGTTTTCATGCTCTAGCCCTTCTCTTTGCCCCTTAACTGCCACCTGCCTTCTGGCACCGAGCAGGAACTTGCAGACTTTGGTTTTCCTGTCACGTGTATGTTCTTGAATGAAGCATCTCCAGTCCAGACTGAAGTTTGTCAGTTATTTAGAACATTTTCTTGGAGAAAGTGTTCACTCCTTCACCTTTTTCACAATGACCTAACCTAATGTTTTTTTCCAATCTGCCCAGCACCTGCAGTGCTTATTTTCTATGTGCCAGTAGCAGGAGGACCCCAGGTGATCTTCCTTTGCCACAGGTGATGACAGGATGGATCTGCAAAACCAAGGTGGAGATTGGAGGGAGAGTTTTCTATTTGCAAGGGAAAATGGGCAGAAGCAGCCTGGGCATATGGGACTGTGGCTGCTTACTTTGGTGCAGAGGAGCTTGCTTAGCTGCTTGGGAAGGGGCATCCTCCAAAGGAGTTGTTGCTTTGTCCATATTTTAATTCATATGCAAAATTGGAGCTTTAGTAGTATAAAAAGTATGATTTTTATATAATATGAAGGCCTTTAAGTTTAGGTGATTTTTGAGGGCTCAGTTTCAGGGCTGCAATTTGAGATCATCAAGGACAATGTCTTATTTTCATTTGACTCACGGGGTTTTCTCTCTCCCAATAATTACTTTATTTATACAAATATATTTCATGCTTTAAATGATATATGTGACCTCACAAACCATTTTTTTTCTGCCTATAAAGGTTGTTCTTCTACATAACCTACCATTTTTTTAGTTCTTGAAGCTTCATACATTCCTGACATTTTGAGGATAACATTTTAAATGCTGTTGTTAAAAAAAAAAAAAGAACCCAAAACAAAAACCCCTGAACCAAAAACATCAGAAACCCTTCTATAGTAAGGTATATGTGAAGTCTTAATAAAAAGTATTCCCTTTTTAACTTCTTTTTGAAATTTAGCTAGTTTTATTTCACAGGAGCAAAATGACTAGCAGGGATTTATTAAATAAAAAAATCTCTTAAGCTCCTACAGCTTAAGAATATATCTGATGTTTACTGTGTTGACCAATGTGTTCTGGCAGCTCTAATTCCCAGTTTGTAAGACATTTTGACTTTACCCTTTGGAGAAAAATCTACGGCATAAAGGCTTACTTCTTGTGTGTGGTCAGTAAATATCAATTAAAATTATTCTTGAAGATTTTTGACGTTTGTTGTGCACCCTTGACAACCAGATTGACATGAAAGACTGTAATAGCTCCCGAGCAGCTGTTAAATTCCATTGTATCAATGATCTGTGAACTAAACAGAAGTTGACTGATAGACTATAGCTTGCTTTGAAGAAGCCATCATGGGCCATTGGGTCAAAAATGGTCTTTTAAGAAGAGGCCTAAGTATTAAATTCACAACACCTTGAAAGGAAAATTAAATAGCCTCAGGGTTATTTGGATTCTATTTCAAAACTTCAAATGCTTTACAGACTGCAAATCCTTAGAGATGGAGCTCAGGCTTAATATGTGTCTGTAAAGCACCAAATATACTTACAGGTGAGTAATCATCATCCACCCTGGTGACATATGACTGTACATGCTACATCTACAGCTCTGAATAAGAGGGACTAGTCTTTCAACCCAAGGTTGTGTGGTATCCACCAGTTCATGTCCAGACTGCATGAGCAGATTGGCCAAATCTGCACTCAGGTGGTTCTGGAACCTGTAATTCCTCTACATCCTCAAGACTGCCTTATTATTAAATAGTTTGTGTGGTTTTCTCAGTTTGAAACATACCACATGAGAGATTTTGCAGCCTAGAAGAGTGGTTTTCCTTTGTCGTGAACCTTCTGGGTTGGTAATAAGTAACAGTATAGAAAAGAATCCAAGTCCTGTGAAATCTCGTCTGTATCACCTCTGGAGTGACATATACCTCTGTATGGACTGGAGCACTGTGATGGAGATGTATAGTTGAAATAGTCTAAACAGCTAGTATAGGTGATCAGGGTCCAGTGCATAAACTTGTTTCCTGGTCCTTTTTTAGCAAATGATGGAGCCACAGCTATTTGCCTCTTTGTGCCACCCCTCCTGCCTGTATAGTAGCAGCAATAAACTTCTCTTCAGATGTCTGCAATAACACAGAATTTTTGTTTGTTTGTTTCTCTAAATTAGTGAGTGTCTGCTGTCATATTCACTCCACACCTGGCCTTGTACATTTTGAGCCAGCTAATAAAATACCCATTCTGGGCTCTCTTGGGAAGCTGTAGGAAAGAAACAGCTGGCTGTGACAGATAGTGCTTTGTGTGCTTCTGAAAAAGGTGCTAAGCGTTACAGAGGTACAATGCTTGCAAGGAGAAAAGGAATCACAAATCGGATGCAAAATTTTTGTTAAATGCAGATAGCGAAAAGAATTTTGCTGTTGGATATTGCAAGAGTCCTTTAGATATATTAAACGCAACAGTGTTGCCTCTTGGAAAGCCAGCCTCTTGGAAAACTGGCTGCAGGGCTCTGTGGCAGTCGCTGTCATAGTATCAGGAACCTCATGCTAGTGCAGCAGTTCCATACCTAAAGGCATAGTATAGTGTATTTATGCATTAGATTCGCACACGCACCCCAACAAAATTAGGGATTTCCTCTTTCTGCCTTGTTATCTGTCATTTTCATCTGTCTTGGAACCAGTGAAGAGGACAAGTGTGTATATGAGGACACTGAAGATGTTTCTACTGATCTGCTGCAGGTGTACTTAAATTACTTCAGCTGTTTTTGATTCAGATGGTTCAATGGGCTTTGTTTTCCTCTACTACTTGTGGTTTGTACCGGCTATAGAGAGTGCCCTTTAAAGCTTAACTGTTCTTCTGAAAACTTCAAGGCTGGAAGGAAGATTGTCCAAAAGATCATAGTTATTTATTCCCAAGTCAATTGCTGTGAGGAGGAAAAAAAGATGGTAAGATTAATAATATTAATTACCCACTTTAATTAATAACTGTGGGGAAATTTTCCCTAGCTATTTGCACAAATTGTATTTTAAAAGTACATAAGATCTCCCTATAACGCTAACTGCTTTTGCAGTTTGAGTTTATGCATCCAGAGTTGTTCATCCTTGGACCTATAATGAGGTTGCATCTGTGTGTCAATGAAAAGTGGAGCAAGCGCTTCCTTTTTTAGTAAAGCTGGTGAATGGTGAGTGATTTGCTTATGAAAAATATCCTGAAGTGTGAAAACTACCAAACAAAACTTTCTCAAGTCCTATGGAGAAATCTTAGAAGGAATGAATACATGCTTTTGTTTATGACAATGCATTAAAAAAGGAAGCTGCTGAATACCAGGAACAGTTTTCTTCTGAAGATGTACAGAGAAAGCTGACAAATGCCAAATGTGTTTTTCTGTAATAATGAGATGAGGAGAAAGCTAACAGCTACAGCATAGATGGTTTGCCCTGTGCTTATTAAAATTTATAGAGGAGAAACTAATTGTTCACTTGTGGAAACTCAGTCAACGGGCCAAAGATATTTGCAAGATTATGAATACTCCTGAGCATGTGGTGTTAGTATATGTTGCTTGGTTAGTCTAAGTACCTTACCTAGCTGATCATTTGCCAAAAGAAGGGATGCAACTGTTTTTGCTCTTGATTATACAGAGATATTCTATGAGCAACTCACAAGAAAGCCATTTTATTAGCAGACACTACTTGCTGCTTGGCTGAGTTAGAGCAGTGTGAAGACATAATATTAAAGAGTTCCAAGCTGAAGTACAGCAAAACAGCTGATTTGTATTGGATTTATGCAGTTTTGTTTAACTGATACTGTTAAAAGAGTTTGATGGGGGGAGGGGGAAGAAGGGGAGGGGGATACAAAATATTTCCTAGAAATATTTTCTAGAACTTTTCATTGCTGTGAGTTTGACACAAAAAAATCCTGCATGAATCTGTATTAAAAGCACTGCAGTCTATACAGAGATGTGTCATGAGAAACAAGGGTGCTAAAGATTAAAGGGCGTGATAGGAAGTGGAGTCCCGTCTGTTTTCCTCTCCTTGGCTTCATCTCTTGGAGCACACAAAATTTGACATCCCTGGTCCACAGTGGATCTGTGATTTCAGGGGAGGCATTAAGAGATTTAAGAGCTTAGGTTTATCTCTTTCTTGGTAACATTTACTTTTTAATTCTGGGTTTTCTGCTAGAAGTCTTTTATCTTTTGGTTGTTCACAATCTATTTGGGACTATGAGGGAGGATATTGGGGTTTTTTTGTTCACTCTTTACTTTGTATTTTGGGAAGAGGCTAGAGTGGGAGACAGGTGCCCAGTGCTACCTGTTGCCTGGTTGCAGCACTTTGTGTCACCAGGATGATGTTTGGAAGGAGGGTGAGAGGCCGTTTCTCCCCAATGAGCAGCAGGGCTGCCCGAAGGGATGTGGACTGTGTAGGGGGAAGGGCAAGAGGTGGCCAGAGGAAGAAAGCAGAATAAGATAAGGAGATTGCATAGGGAGCAGAAGAACAATTTTGCTAACAGCTGAGCCTAAGAGGATGCAGTGTGCATGAGATGTCAAGAATAAAATTATTTGCCAATCAGTCTCTCACTGGCAGATCGGAACTGTTAGAGCTAGTATTTGCTCTGATACAACACTGTGTTAGAGCTTGCTTTTCAGAAGAAGCATCCATACCTCAAAACTCTGTTTAACTGAGGATAGCAGCAGGGAAGGATTTAAACTCTTTCAGACACAGAAAAGACACTTTTTTTTGTTGATTTTTTTCCCATTTATTTCTTGATGCTTTAGTGATACTTGATGAATTTTTTTTTCAGTTAAAGGAAATAGAGACTGTTTTGATTCCTCCACAGTTCAGAAACACCTTCTAGGCCCTTTTCCAAATTATTCTAGCCATGTACACAGGACTTTAGGAGAAAAAAGGAGAGTGGGAAATACCATAAGATTATTTTCTAATAGCAAAGGCTAATTTCATCTCTTGATCCCTATGGGAGCTCTACCTGCTAACTCAAGATGATCCTGTTACAAAGCAAAGTATCTCCACCACTTAGTTTCACCCAGGGCTTGTATCCTCTTTATTTCAGATGCTGCGCAGCCGGGGAAGGGATGTGTCTTGTGCTGTGGCTCAGCTGTTTGATGGTACAGCAGTGTCTACCATTCAGATGTAAAATCTGCAAGAACAATGGTTGTAATAGGGTTTGATCACAATTTGGTCATAAAATATGGCTCGTATAACTAAAACAAGTAGATCACATCTCTGCTTTTCAGGCCAAGACTCAGCTGCTCTTAAATGTGCATTGGTTTGACATATGTACCTGTCTTTCTTTTTTGCCTTGCTAAAAACTAGATCAATTATATAAGGCAGAGCCCATCCCTCCCTCTGCCATCATAATGCAATTTTCAAAGCCCACATAATATATATTCCAGGAAGGCTGTACAGGTGACTGTAGTCTTCTCCAGTCACTTGTCTGCCCTCCTAATGACATGCACTGGCTAGGCCTTAGGGTAATTCATGAAACGGGCTTGTAATCAGAGCCAGTTTTCTCTGAAGCCCTGAGTTAGGGAGGAGAGGGGTCTGTGTCCTTCACCAGGAGAGGAAGGTGCCTGGCTGGAGTGTCTGGATGTGGTGATGGCCTGGTGTCACTGCACTGCCCGGACCTATTTAGAGCAGCCCTTGCTACAGTCTTTGGAGGTTCCAAGATCCTGTTTCCCATGCACAAGGGCTATAGTCCAAATGTACATTTCTCCTATCATACTCCAGGCTGTAATCTTAGCCTCTTGCATCCTATTACCTTCCTGTTGCAGCATAACAGCCCTGAGTTAACATCTAAGAATATATACTAGGGTGACTTCTTTTAAGAAGAAAATCAGTGTGCCGCTAACCAGCCTGAAAAATCATGTGCTACCTAACAGTGTCCAGGGACATCATCCTTCCCTGAAAACACCTATTTCACTTCTTAGTTCCCTTTTGTATATGCTGAAAAGGGCATTTCTGTGCAGAGTTCTTATGCATAATTCAATGTCCACATTTGATTTAGAAGCTGTCTTAAAATTTGAAGGCAAAAGAGTTTCTTTTGCTTTGCCTCACTTGTGAGGAAAATTCGAATTTTTTTCTAGAAGCAACTGCATCCACTGGATTGGGGTCACTCCTAGCTTATTATTCTCCCATCCATGACTGTGCAAAAGCATGTAAAGAGAACTACATTAGGAGAAGCCTGTAATCCAAGTCCCATCACAGAAAATCTCAGTAAGTCAATCTCGTTCTAGGCAGCTCCTGGTATTTGTCCATTTATTTCCTTTATTCTTCCTCCTGAAATAACACATAATGGATGCACCCGTCCAGTCATGCAGAGAAAATGAGGGCACTGCATGTAAGTTAAGTAATGACTCTCTAGCCCTAAATGTTTCCCTCAGCACTTTGGTCCCCAGCATGTAGTGGTACATATTTTTTGTCTCTCTCTTTTGAAGCAAGACTCAATCCTCTCCGAAGTGTCAACTGCTGTGATTGCTTTGTTACATAGTCTTATGCTGCTCATAGCTTATCAGATTGTAAATTACCATATAAATCTACGTAGTTAGACAATATAAGAAACATCATTTTAAATGTGTCTAATCTCATTTCAGAGTTAGATAAGAAACAATCAACACTTTAGAATGAAAGTGATATCCCTAAGCTAGAAAAAGGGAACCTAACAAAATTATCTACACTAATCATCATTAACTATAATAATACTTGCAAAACAAAAAATCACCAGTGTAATTAATTGTAACACCTAGTGGGTAAAATGAGCCAGACAAAAAAAAGAAAATCTCAGATTAGACATTGTTTGGTAATTCTACAACATGGTAATATGAAGGTTTGCTAATTATATGTGTTAATATTGCTTAAGTTTTTGCAGAATAATTGTAGAGTACTGCATGTGTTATAATGTGGTAGGCACAGCTTAACCTCTGTGAGTTTGAACTCCCCAAGTGGAGAAAACAAAAATTAAGCTAGCTAGATATCTGTATACAAATTCCTTGCAATCAGTGAAAAGAAAGAAAGCTGCAAGTACAGACCTGGAAGTAATGCTTTATTAATATATGGGAGGAAGATAGTTTGGAAGAAACTTTTGCCTGCTTTGGGAGGGCAGCTTTGGCAGGAGTTGAAGTGGGAATACTGTAGCAAAGAAACAAATCAGAAATACTTGTTTTAAATTTTATTAGTTGTTTGAAAGCAGGCTCTCTGAAGTCCCATTACTGAAAAAACATTCTGTCAGATTCCTTATGCAAGAAAGGAGAACAGAGATAAACAGGCCTGAGGCAAGAGTGGCCAAGATATCATACAGTAAACATGGCTTGGGCTGTGTAGACCAGGGTCTTAGAAGTTGAGTCTCTGAGGACTAGGATGTGTGCTGACCAAAGACATGGTTGTCTGGCTAAAGCTTGACCTCCTGTGATCTGAGCAGCATGTTTCACAGGAGGAGCTTCTGCAGCAGCAGCCATCTGATGGCATTGGCATTCCACCGCCTTCTGCATTCACTCATAACAGCAGTGCTCGGAGAGTGTTTCTAGCTGCTTTTCTATTAACTTCTGTTCTGAACACAGAATGAGGAGACTGCAGTGCTTCCTCAACAGTTTTCATGCTTTTACTTGGATTGATTGTGATTGTTAAATATTCAGTGTGTGTTCTGGATGGCAAGCCTTCCTGTTGTTAAAAGGACTGTTTGACTACGTGAATAAGAATTGACATGAGTAATTGAAGCTTAAAATAATCTGACTTGGCCCAATACATATGAAATGAAATATGAGTAGACTGAAAGGAATGGGATTATCTGAGCAACACTGGTAGTGCTGCCCATCAGCTGGATGAACAGCTTTGTGCTATTCTTTACCTGCATATAACTCTTGACTTTAGGAGTCAGGAGTGATACTAAAAGTTTCTAAGACCTGCTTCTGCTTTAGAGTGATTAATGTGTGGGTGTGAGTTTGCATTCTGGGTAAGTTAAATACGAGAAGAAATCTGCTGGGTTTACTCTGGGAAATTTCCAAATTCAGTGGCCGATACTCCAGAAAAGATCTGTTTGAGATCAGAGAGCTGCCTCTTGAGCCCCAGGATCTAAAGCTGTGAGAATCAGCACCTGGGTTAATTGCTTCCCAGTTGACCACTGCCTAGCTGGACTGGGCAGTTGAAGTGCAGAAGTTCAGGCCTTGGAGCAGAGGACCCCAGTGTGTCTTTTGGTGGTCCTGGGCGTTGGCAGGGAGAGAGAAGTCTCCCTGCATCGGAGGAATGCCAGGATCTCAGGGGATTGCTTCAGGACTGGGTAATTAGGAAGGCTGCGTGGAAGCTGGCAGCCCTTGCCCCTCTGTTTTCCTTTGCTGGCACCTGAAAAGCCTGTGGGCAAACCTTGCCCCAGGAGAGTGGGAGACGTCTCTGCTGCCATCCTCGTTGGCTTAAGCCTGTGCATGGCCGGGGGTCACAACAGGCTTCAATGCAGAGCAGTCTCTGCTTGAGCAATGACATTACCAAACAGTTCTGAAAAAGTATTTGTGAGGGTGACATGGTCAAGCTTCCAAAGATAATTAGGAAAAAACCCATGTTTTCCTGATTGCCGCAGCAAGAGACAAACTCGCCAGTGGCTCTAAATTCATTTGGCTCTATTGCTTTACTGGAACTGTGCTGGTTTATCTGGGCAGATGAACTCATTCAAATGAAGTTAGTGTCCAAGATGCAAATCACTAGGCTTGTAAACAATTGGAAAGCACAGGTACCTATAGTGGGGAACACTTAAAAATTATTTTTAATTGCAATAACTGAGAACCTATGCTTTGTGTTTTGGCCACTTACTTTGTTCGTGATTTCCCAGCACTTCCAAGTCAAGTCTCTTTGTTGGAAATTCTGTGTATAATTTGCTGTTTTATATACAAAACCAATTCTGGCTGACTTCATCCATTTTTTCACTCATGATTATGTACTATGTTTGAAAATGCAAACCTATTACCATGTGAACAAGAAGCTAGGCACTTTGATACAAATTCTCCTTTTTTTGGAAAACTTACAGAACACGAACTCAATCTGTCTAGTATGAAAAATTCAGTGCAATATAGGTATAAATTTGTATAAAATTTCTACTGAAACCTAGTAGAGCTTATGAACTACAAACTGGTCAGGCCAGTCTCTTCTCTAAATATCAAGTTGATTAAACATTCTCAGATGATAAGTAAAAGTGTCTATTAGACACTGTCTAATAGAAATGATGTTATAAAATTGATGTTCAACAGAACGAAGTAGGATAGGAACCTATTTTCAAATAAGTACCTGTAAAGTCTACTGTTTGGAATCTGATAAATGTTTCATTCACATCTTGTTCACTATCTCTTTGGTTGTTGTGGGGCATCAGATTTTTTTGTTATTGCTGGGTTTTGGGTTGATTTTTTTTTTCTCCCCTTTTCTAACTAGTTCAGATGACCAGCCTCAGAATTTGAGAGGAAGGAAACCGAGGAAATATATTGCTTTAGTTGCTTCTCTTTTGTATTATGACAGTTTTTTTTTCTGATATACATTTTCCTTCTGACACCTTATCAGATTACTTATTTTTAGGCTGGGAAATTGAATGAAAAGCTGAAGCTGGTGTATGAAGTAGGCCTGCTTTATTGATAGTAGATGGAAGAGGCGCTTGTTATGCTGTAAATAATGTAAGTTGCCTTCACTGCAAAGCCACTTTCTAGCCTGTCAGTCCCCACCCTGTACTATTGCTTGGGGTTATTCTGTCCTAGGTGCAGAGGTTTCTTTTTGTCCTTGTTGAATCTCCAGAGTTTTCCTGTTAGCCTTTTCTCCCACCTTGTCATGGTGGCAGCCCTGCACTTTGCTGCCACTTGGTGCCATCCACAAACTGCCTGAGAGGTTAGTCCCCCTGTCATCCAGCTCATACATGATCATATCGAACACTACCAGCCCCACTGTCAAATCCTAAGCTATGCTAATTATTACAAACCAGAGTTATGACTAGCAATGAGGCTTCAAACTGTTGACCCTAAAAATCCAGCCACCACATAGACCACTCATTCAGTCCCAGTCAGTGTAACTTAGCTGCCAGGTGACTCTGGTGAAAGTCTTTAGAAACTGAAATGACATTCTCTGATGTCCCCTGGTTCACAAAGCCAGTCATTTCATCATAGTAGGTAATCACGCTGCTCAAGTGCAATTTTGTAAATCTGTGCTGACTGTTCCAAATCACCTTCCTGTCCTTTACATGCATAGAAGTGTCTTTCACGAGGACGTGCCAAATAATTTTCCCAAGGACTTAAGGTTATCTTGGTAGCTTGTAGTTCCCTGGAACCTAGACCTGTTGTTCTGATTTTTTTTAAAATTTTTTTTTTAAGATGACAGCAACATTTGCCTTTTTTCCAGACACTGGGGACATGCAAATTAGTGTAGCCTTTTGAATATGATAGAGAGTGGCCCCATGGTGATATTGGCCCACATGATTTGGTATGCTTTGTCCTGTTCCATGGATGGGTACACCCTTGGCTTACTCAAGTATCCTGTGATTTGATTCTCCTCTGTCTGGTAGTTCCTGTTTACCTCAGCTGACACTGAGAGCAGACCTCCTCACTAAAGACTGACACAAAGAAGGCATTTTGGGCCTCTCCCTACAAGAAAGATATTGAGAGGCTGGACTGTGTCCAAAGAAGGGCAATGAAGCTGGTGAAACTTCTAGAGAACAAGTCTCATGAGGAGCACCTGACGCAGCTAGGGTTGTTTAGCCTGGAGAAAAGGAGACTGAGGGGAGACCTTATCACTATCTGAAAGGAGGTTGTAATGAAGTGGTTGTTGGTCTCTTCTTCAAAGTGAACAACTGATAGGACAAGAGGGAATGGCCTCAATTTTCACCACAGGAGGTTTAGGTTGGACATTAGGAAAAATTTCTTCACAGAAAGGTTTCTTAAGCATTGGAACAGGCTGCCCAGGGAAGTGGTTGAGTCAGGGAGATATTTAAAACATGTAGAAGTGTTGCTTAGTGACATGGTTTACTGGTGGACTTGGCTATCCTAGGTTAGTTGTTGGACTCGATCTTAAAGGTCTTTTTCGACTTAAACAGTTCTATAATTCTAAGTTCCCTGGCTGTTTCTGTGTTTTTCTTATATATGCCCATTCCTCATTTGACAGCAAGCTCATATTTTCCTACATTTTGATTTTGCTACTGAGGTACCTCTTTGTTGCCCTGCTCTTAGCTGTTTCAGCTTCATCCAAGCTTTGCCCACCCTGAATCTAATCTTGCAATAGGGTGATCTCTCTTTTGTAGTCTCTCCCTGCTCTCACCTTTACCATGGTTGCTTTTCAACTCTGTACTCCTCAGGAATTCCCAATTCAGCCAGGGTGTGCCTGCCCCATTTTGTCAGGGGTATACTGCCAGCCCACGCAGTTCCTCACTCTTCAAAGAGGATCCTGCTGTCACAGAAAGCCAAATCCTGTTGCAAATCCTAGCAGCAGAGCCAGGCCTTGTGTGCAGTGGAGAAGGCAGTAAAGCAGCCTGAATATAGTCAAGAAGTCAACGAAGATCTGAAGATGGCAGAAGGGTCCTTGCAAACTGACTGTGAAAGCAAGTCTGTGGAGATCCTTTTTGACAAAAACTCTTTAAAGACTGATGATATTTGAGCAAACAAATTTGGTTTCATTACTTGTGTCTATTTTATTGTCTAAGCCTTTTATGAAACACACACAACTTAAAAACCCACAGCAATCAACACCCAACTTCAGCAAGCCTTATCTCCTCAAATCTCCTTCTGACCTTCATGGGTCCGAATGAGTAATAGTTTAATTTAATTTTCCTTCCACAATGCTCCTGATGACATGCACACTTTTTTTTTTTTTTTTTTTTTTTTTTTTTTTTTGGTCATGGTAGATCTCTGCCCTTTCAAAAGCAAAGAGATATGCATTAGAAGCTCAGGAAGCAGAAGTGAGATCAGTCCATAGCATATTGTTGTTCTGTGCTGCTCAGGTGAAGTGGGACTAAAGTAGTTTTATATCAGCATTCATCAGCATTCCCAGCAGGGAGGATGACTGGGTTGCTTTTTTAATGTTCTCTTGCTGTTCTCAGTTACTAAAACACCTGTTAGGGGTCATTGATATTTGGGCGCAATCTAGGGCTGTTTTCTTCAACTCTCAACAAGGAAAGAAGAGCAAATGAAAGTAATATTATCACAGGTCAGGCTGATAAATAGATGCTTATAACACTGTTGGGTTTTTTCCCATTATATCTTTATTCTGATTTAGAAAATCTCATGTAGCTAGTTAAGCTACATTTATTTCTTTTTTTAGCTATTATTTTTAAGAGGAAAAATGAATATGTGTCATATAACTCTTACCCAACTTAGGCAGTGACAAAAATAGTTTAAGTTTTTCTCTCTCTTGTTTTTCTGGGATTTTTTTTTTTTTTTTTTTTTTGGTTGTTTTGGGGGGGGTTTTTTGGGGGGGGGGTTTTTTGGGGGGGGGGGGTTTTGGGGTTTTTTTTTTTTTTTTTTTTTGTTGGTTGTTTTGGGGGGGTTTTTTGGGTCGTGGGATTTTTTGGTGGGGAGTGGTTTGGGGTTTTTTTTTTGTTGTACTTTTTTTTTAATTGCTGTTTCTTCATTTTTTGAGGCTGTATGTCTTAATGTCATATCTTTTAAACCTAAAAATGTAATCTTTTGATTCATAACAATACACTTAATTGCACAGACATTTTTACAGAAACTGGGACTACCAACCTCATTTCTAATTACAAAACTAGTGAACCTCCCAAATGTCTGGTTAATCAAGAATTAGTTTCAAACTACTGAGGACTTTTTCCACCTTGTCTTGGGTATTTGGAGTTGGGTTTTGTTTTTTTTAATTGCAGTGCACAGTGTTATATGTAGTATGGAAAAATATAATTTGGCAGGTTTATATTTGTGGTATTGCAGGTTAAGGAACTCCTGTTTCTAGGGTTTTCATCCAGGTACAATTAATAGCAGGTACAATGTTGTTGTTTTTCCTGCAGTATATATTATTTTAGGTGTAATTGATTTTTCAGATTTACTTTTATTGTGCAGTTTTTCTAATAGTGCAGAGTCTTTTCAGGTTAGTGTGTGCATGTTTGTGTTACACAAAGTTCAGACCACTTCCAGTATGGCTGAAGCATGTGAGATTTTGCTGGTGTAATTCTGTACCTGACTGCATTACAAGTTTTGTGGGAAACAATGCAAATAACCTTGTTATTTTTGTTGCATGTTTCCC
>NW_010429600.1:0-10085 GCF_000710305.1 Buceros rhinoceros silvestris
GTCTAGGTAGACAATGTGCACAACCTTTCCCCATTCACTAAGCGGGTCACCTTGTGGGAGATTTCGTTCTTGAAGGATGTGCAGCCTTCCTGGAACTCTTTGCCCTTTCGGACTGCCAGTCAAAGGTCTCTGTCAACCAAGCTCCTAAACCGGGCAAAGTAAGTCCTCTGGGAGTCCAAGGTGGCAGTTCTGCTAATCCTCTCCTTCTCCAAGAATCAAAAACTTGTCATGTCATGATTGCAATGCCCAAGTCATCCTCCAACCTTCACACCGCACCACTCCTTCTCTGTTCACGAACAACAGGTCCAGAGGTATGACTTCTTTAGTTGGCTCCCTCAACAGCTGTGTCAGGAGATCGTCTTCCAGACAAACCAGGAACTTCCTAGACTATTTCCTCTGCATAGCAGACATTTGATAAGTTGAAGTACACCACAAGAACAAGGGCTAATCTTTGTAAGACCTCTCCCAGCTGCTTACATATTTTGTCTACCTCTTCAACCTGGTTGGGTGGTCTGTAACAGACTTCCACCATATATGCCTTGTTGTCCTTCTCCCTGATTCTTACACATAAAGACTCAATCCTATCATCACCATCATCAAGCTCTAGACAGTCCAATGTTCCTTTGCAGTACGAACTTTTCCCAAATGATGTGCAATCCTGAAAAGTAGTTATGGCCTGCCATCCATTTTGAAAGGTCATCATTACCAGCATCTTTATGTAAACTTTGGAAAGTATCAACAGTCCGTTACTGCCACTACGCAGCAGACTTGGCCTAACTAATGGACCTATTGCTAACAACCTTAACTAGAAGGCAGAAAGATTCTGAAGTGAATTTAATGCAAAGATCCCTACAGCTATTTCTTGAAACAACAGATTATTTTTTTCCACCTAAACATATCTAGCATATCAAATAGCGAAGACTTCCCAATATGTTCATTTAGCAGATAAAGGAAAAGCTTAAAAAATTATATAAATCAAAAGGATCAAGAAACAATTCATAAACACTATTGAAAAAAATCTCTGCTGACCCAAATCAACAAAGCATATTTCTACTGAAAACACTAACAAATCATTTTTAGGGCCAATGTTCTGGTCCTTTAGGCTGGCAAGTAACAGATTCCCATGTCTATAGAAGTGCTGTAAGATATATTGACTAACCTGAACTCCTGGAACCACTGCGCAGACACCTGAACTAGGTCATAAAAAGCTTTGTTATGGCCAGAGTATTTTTTGATTTACACATCAACTTATTTCAGCTAGGCTCTTCCTCCACTTCAGCAAGACAGTTACTATGATTAGTTTACAGAGGCATCTGGATAGAGTTTGCATGGAGGAGAGCCAGGGCAGGTCAGTTCAATCCAATGGAAAATATTGCACCCAAGGACTCTGCTCTGGACTGCTCTACGCAAGGAAGTCAGGAAGAAATGAAATCACTGTTTTAAGCTATAGAAATGTAGTAATGTGAAATGCTGTCCCATGGGGTGGAAGGGGGAAGGGAGAGGGAGATGGAGAGAGTGAGCAGAGTGCTTCTGTGCTTTTGGCTCTACCTTATTTCTGCTTGTTCTGCACCAGTCTACAATATCATGGAGAGAAACCTGCAGAACAGAACAATAATAGCTGTTGGGCTGAGACTGCTTTACTTGTAAGGTCCCCAAGTTTTGTTGGCTTTGAAGAGCTACAACTGCTTAACTTGAAGATAATTAAGGGGGAAGAAGGTGGTTCAGAAAGCAATTCAAGAAAAGCAAGACAGCAACTATCCTCTCCAACAAAGACTAAAATTTTACCAACTGTGTTAACAAGGATCAGATCAGTATAAAAAGTCATCTGTCAAATTCCTTACAAAATTAAAGGCAAGAAGAGGTCACCTCCCCATCTCACTTTGTATCAAGAACAGAAAATGGACTCTGAGAAAGCATGTCTTCAAGGTGGTGTACATTGTGGAGGAAACACGTGAACAAGCAGCAGTAAAAGTTTTCGTGCATGAGAGAAGCACCATTATCCACTTAAAGCTGCATGAAAACAGTGTAACCTACAGCAGGAGAGCCATTATCTCTGTGATAGCAGATCTATCTATTGAAAAAAAAAAATTAAGAGAAAATAAATAAAGTTTACTCTTTGCCACCACTTAAGAGTTCTTATTTTCCCTGAAGTGGAAGAGACTTCTGTGTTTTGTTGTTCAAGAGTTCAGATGTAAAATAAACAAAGGAATGCCCTTTCAATAGCATTTGCCATTTTTATAGAGAACATCAGAATGAGTTTCTATTAACACCGTATTGTGTTATATATCACTGCGGGGGGTGGGGAAACACTTTCCTAGAGAACATCGAAAATTCCACATTAATTATGCAAATGATTAAGCATTTCTACCACACACAGTCCAATTTTATACCCATTTTAGAGAACATGCCACATAGCCAGCACACATTCTTGTAGTGGTCAGTAAGACAGATCTTGCGCCCACGTCCTGTTAAACTTACTAAGTTTAGGTACAGGTTGCGTATCCCAAAACTGGTATTTACGTTTGGTAGCCTCATCAATATTCTTTGCTGGGCCTTGGCAAGCAGAGAGCAGCTCCATTGCTCTCTGGATATCTTGAAGTTTCTGCATTGGAATGGCTGGATTCTGCATACAGAGACAAATGGAAGAGGAAGCTTATTGAGTATGTTTACTTTGAGCAATTTGTACAAACACGTTAATTTATTTTACTGTTATGTATTCTTTCACGTACTTTTCCATCATGGTTAGTTTAGGTATAACCTTTGGAGGCATGAGAATGGAAAGTCAGGTGGGCAACAGACAAGCAACTTCATAAAATAGTATTCTGAACAGGGCTTGCATGTAAGCATGAAACTTCAGCATTTTTAACACAAACACTGCAGCATTAAGGCAGGATACCTGTATGACAAAAAAAGCTTCTTATATTCCCTACCCCCTCCACCCCTCCCAGTAAAATACTATAAAATAGCAAAAAGCAAATCAGCTTAGATATCTGACAATCAAAAGATACCATTAATGTATACAGAGACATATGGAGTTGTACTTTAGACATACAATAGAAAATAACACTTAAATTCACTGTGGTTCAGTATTTCAGATACACGGTATTGCCACAAATATCCACTTTTTATCATTAGTTACATTGTACCTGCCTTCTGTTAGCTTGCAATTATTATAGTAGGTGCCCTTCTGCACTGGATCACACGTAGGAGTTAACTGTGCCAACACTCACAACTGAAGATAATTTTAACTGATAGCAGCAGACAGACATAAAATAAACCAATTTGCCACTCAGAAGTTGAAAAATCTTTATAGAAAAGTTATTTGAAAGGCATAAAACCAAAGGCTAAGCATTTCCAAACTGAGCTCTTAAACACTCACTTTTCATCACTCTGAGTAAGTGTAACTAGAATGAGAATTTTATCTGCATAGGAAATTACCAAAGAATAATAGTAACAGACTTCTAAATCCATAGGGAATTTTCTCTCTCACTTTAACAAATCTATTTATTTGTTTTGGTTGTTACTTCCCAAGTGGTAAGTCCTGTTCTGAGGCTTACTAACAGCATGCTTGTGCTCAAGTTTTCAAAGACTGGAGTGCAATAAATACAGTTTAATGAATAGTCTCAAATGCATTGGAAAATCTTAAGCAATTCTGCACAGAGATTTCAAGCCAGATGGTTTTTTTTTTATTGAATATCAACAGATCACTATTTCCATATTTCACTTTCTTTCTAGGATTTACGTTGTTGAAAAAACACCATAAAATACATGTAATCATGATGTAAACCTTCATTTGGGTGGGAATCTGCGTCTAGTATCCTCAGTCATAAAAGTAGAAAAACTCCCTGCCGGTAGCTCAAGCAGGCCATTGTTTTCTATTTATAACAAAAAATCTGTACTTTCTAAACAATATGCAATTTCTTTCATTAAAAACTCCCTGCCGGTAGCTCAAGCAGGCCATTGTTTTCTATTTATAACAAAAAATCTGTACTTTCTAAACAATATGCAATTTCTTTCATTAATCTCAGTATTGCATAATTTTACCTGTAAGCATGCTTTAAACTCCTGTCTTCTGAGTAGTTGTGAATTAACATAACGTATTCACACACTTCAGAACTTGCAGCTAAAAAACCTACCCCATTTCTAGATCCAGATTACAGTGACGTAAATTACTTTTCTCAACTAAAAATCAATTTGTCTACACACATTGGCCTGATAGAAATACTTCTAATGCCACTAGATAAATTCTGAAATCTTATCAGTATATTATGAAATCCTACATAAATATTGACATATTGTAATTTATTTTGTATGTTTAATTTAAGTATCTTATTTTTTTTAACATTAAGAAGAAAACAGAAAATAAGTTCTAAAGAGATGTTCCTAGCATATGTAAAGTTGATGTTCTCATACTAAATACAACATGGCTAAAGATCAGGAAGAACCCTACTTTCCTTTCAACACATTCAAAGATCAGCCTGGCTAAGAAGTTTACTTCAACCTTTTCTGTTTTCCTTTAACAAAAACCAAGAAAAACCTACACAGAACTTCACATGAATTAGAAAGTCAGGTGATTTTGTTTCATTTTGGTTTAGGGGAAATAACTCCTCATAGCACAAGACAGCACTATCATGCAACAGGGCAGAGCTACGTGATGCTTTTTTTGCCTCAGTTTTGGTGACAAGATCTGACCTCAGACCTTTGATGTCCTTGAGCCTTGTGGCACAGTATGTGAGACTCCCATTAACCACAGCAGGGTAAGTTTGGGACCACTTAGCAAATTAATTGTGCACAGGTCCCTAAGAACAGACTGGATGTATCTGAGAGTGCTGAGGCAGCTGGCTGACGTTAGTGCAACCACCACCTATCAAGCTTAAAATGTTAGAGCACTTAGCAGAGGTTTCTTATGACACGAAAAGGGAAATGTCACACCCAGCTTTTAGAATGCAGCAGGGAGGATTTTAAGAACTCAGGAGTCAATATTGTTTAATGATCTGGACATAACAAACAGTGCTTTCTCTGCAAGTGCATAGATGATACCTGGGTTGGGAAGAATGGCTGATACACTGGACCACAGAGCTGCTATTCAAAGCTACGTTGACAGGCTAGAAACAGAAACTTCATGAAGTGTGACAAAAGCAAACGCAAAGTCCTACCTGTGGGACAGAAAAAGCCCATGCAATGGCAGAGGACAGCATGGACTTGCTAAGAAGCAGCTCTGCAGAAAGGAACTTGGAGGTCCTGGTGGGCAGGGAGCTGAACGTGAGCCAGCAGTTTACTGGCCAGTGAAGGACAGTTGCATACAGAGTTGTACCAGTAAGACTGGCCAGCAGCTTCCCCTTTATCTGGCACCTGAGATCACACTTCATGGTTCTGGGTGCACCATTACAAGAAAAAAACTGGCATAGTGGAGAGAGTTCAATGGAGGGCCACCAAGATGACTGGGGGGCTGAAGCACAAGACAAACAAGAAGATGGAGACACTCTGGGTTATTTAACCTTAAAAAGAGAAGGCCAAGGGAGCAGGAGAAATCTTATTGCTGCATAATGGGAGGATGTAAAGAAAACTGAGCCAAATCTTTTCAGAGGAGCAAAATGACAGGGCAAGAAACAATGGAAAAAAATTGCAAACCAGCAAAATCCATTTAGATATAAGGAACCACCTTTTTTTTTTACTGCAAGTGTAAAACACTGGAGTAGGCTGCCCATAGAGGTTGTGGAGTCCCCATCCTTGGAGGCCACATAACCTGATCTAGGCCTGAGCAGCCTGATCTAGTTGGATCCACTTTAAGCTGTGGTTACATTCGTGCCAGTGTTCAAAAAGTCCAATATCACAAACAAGAGAGGGAGAAGCCAAGGAGACTCATGGTTCTGTTTTTCTCATCTCCAGACTGAAACTCCTGTTTACAAACTCACCTGACCTCAAAATCTTTCTTCAAAATCATTTTTGAGGAGTTCGGAAACCCCACTGAGTACTACATGACGATCCTGAATATATTCTTTTAGAAGTAAGGTGTACAACAACACTTTCCTCTGAAATATTTTGTAAACCTCTTTTCAACCAAGAGCAAGCAAATGCTAAAAGCCTTTTTTCTACAATACATTTCACACAGCATAATGAATACAAAAATCTAAGTATCACTTTAGTAGCAGAGAAAAATAAATACTTCTCCATGCTGATCTAGGTCAGCAGTTTAAGATGGTTTCAAGAAATCTAAAACAGGAAAGTTGTCCAAGACAGAGAAACTCGTCTACTTATCAGTGCGTACACCTGGAACACAGCACAGAAGGCAAAACCACCAGCCAATGCCAATGCATTTCCAACTAGAGAAAAGTAGAAGCCACATAAGAATAGTAAAATGGTTTAGCTCCCTAGAGCTTGAGACAAAGACCTAAATAAGAGCTTCTATGCCAATAAAAGAGAAAATTTTGTAATACTGCTAACAAACTGGCTAACCTTCTTGGACAGTAAAATAATCACAGAGAGTGCCACTCTAAGTGCACAACTCAGAACAAGGATAGGCCCCGTGGTTCCAAAAAGCATCACAATGGAGAAATGGTGTGCAAGACTAAAAGGTGCTCAGAACCAAAAACTTGCACGTGAAAAAAAGTGAAGCGGCTTCCTATTAATGAACTAGAGGTAAAATACTAAGCATGAAGTTTGGTTGGCAAGAAACCAAGGAACTCCCAGGATACTGCAGCAATGCACTATGTCTTTAAGTTAAGATTAGAACTCACTTCACTCCAGCTGTAAGAGAGTTTGTGGTTACTTGGTTATCGATTGAGAACAGTCTTCTTGTATTAGGAATTCATGCCATGTGCTTTACAGAAACACAGTATCAAAATGTGCTGAGATTAGAAAGTACTTAAAATCTCTCTACCTATTTTAAAGTGTCTCCTGTGACAAATGCACCCATTCAAAATAATAGGGGTGACACAGAGAAGATCTAAAGGGACAACACAAAATCTATCAGTATGTTAATGAGCCAGAATACAACTTTTTTTTTCCCCCTTAGAATTAGTTGGTAGCCCCAATGTATTCGAAAAATCTTACAGAATGAATAGTACTACTGGTATAATGGTGTAACTTCTTCCACATTGATCTGATAAAGCAAATATAATTACTTCAACATGCTCAATTGTCCATAAACTTTCTTATCATCATGTTACAAACTTCAGTTCTCAGGCTCAGATTTCTCTTGAGACAAAAACTCATGTTAAAAAGCCACCACGTTGTGTTATTCACAGTTCATTCAGAACATGGTAGTCAAAAGCACATAGACAATGCTATTTTACCACAAAGCCCATGAAGATTATACGTGCCTTCACATAATTTAGCATTCTTATTTACAGTAGAGGCTCAGATGTTTTATACTCTTCAGTCTGTATCTCCATGTTAGAGATTTCTTTGCTGCTTCTTTGCCCAAATGAGACTCTGGTTAGTACAGCAGGTCCACCCTCCCTCCTATTCCTGGTGTCTGCCATGAGAAAGCAGCATGCTGTACAAGTTACTGAAACTGCACTACGCCAACTCAGACGGTGGCTAAACAAAAGGCAATTCATCAAACACAACATCTATTTAAAAGCATTATCCCTGCAGGTTAAGATTCCCTGCAAAGCTGTCAATAGCCTGAATTCTAACTGCTGGAAAAGTAAAACAGCTCCTCCCCTGCTTTTCTCAGAGTACACCACCACGGTGCATCAGCAGCCCTCCACATAACCTCATACAGTCTGCACACACCAGGTCTTACCTCGCTTCTGTCCCTATTCAAGACGGTAACCATTTGCTTAATTCTGAAGTGTCAGGGCAGAACTACGACCTCACTTTTACAAACAGCAACACACAAATTCAGATTAACTCAGAAAGCAAGCACAAATTAAAACAGAACCAGGCTCTCACTTTTGAAGGCTGTTGAATCTTAATCTCCTGGGAGTCAGATGCAGAATCTGATTTGGTGCCTCCAGAATTTGGTTTCTCCTTTTTTCTCTTCTGCTTCTTTTTCTTCTTCTTCGCTCCCAAATCCCCTCCAGGACTTCTGCCAGAGATTCAGAGAATGTGCAATGAGAAAAATCAGTACCATCACTCTTAAAATTAAAAAAGGTAATATGGAAAAAACAGCATTTTAATATGAAAAAATATAACAGCCGTTTGACTGTGAAGAAAAGGCAGGGGAAAGGAAGGAAGGGAGAACTGAGAGCATTGATGAAAACCTTCCTGCAAGTGCTTTATAATTTGTTTTATACTCAGACCCCAGCACGACCAGGTATTTTGACATGCTAGTGTTAAACTGTAACACTACATAACTGACAGTGCTCTTCTCCAGGCTATTATCTGACACAAACATGAAATAACCAAATGCAACTGAGTTTGGAGGACCTCAGAAAGTGCAGGAACTGAGGAAAGTAACCTCCTTGGAAATTCAGTAACTATTAGTGGCCCAGTGTTTTTTCCCCTTTCACGCTCAACCATCAGGCACATATGAATTTGAGAAGAATCCAAACAGAAACGTTCTGTTTTCAGAGAATTTTGTTTCTAACTGAAGTAGTGATGAAAGTCATGCTGAAATCTCAGGAACAAACAACATAAAACCAAGCAAATATTTGTGCTTTAAAACAGAAAGTACAGTGGCATTTCAACTTACCAGATGTCTGCTGGAAATACAATACAGCAGAGAGGAAATAGTCCAGGAGGTTCCTGGAGCGTCTGGAAGACAATGTCCTGACACAGCTGGTGAGGGACCCAAGCAGGCAAGGCTCCCTGCTAGACCTGTTGTTCATGACCAGAGAAAGATTTGTGGCTGATGTGCAGGTTGGAGGATGACTTGGCCTGTGATTCTTGAGGAAGTAAGGAGGGCGGTCAGCAGAACTGCCACACTTCCCGGTACTTTGGCCTGTTTTAGGAGCCTGGCTGGCAGAATCCTTGGGGAGGCAGTCCTGAAAGGCAAAGGAGTCCAGGAAAGCTGGACATCCTTCAAGAAGGAAATATTTAAGGTGCAGAAGCAGGCTGTCCCCATGTGCCATATGACGAGCCAGTGGAGAAGCCTGGACTGGCTAAACAGAGAGCTTTGGCTGGAACTCAGGAAGAGGAAAGTCTATGGTCTATAGAAGAAGGGTCAGGCCACTCAGAAAGACTACAAAGATCTTGTGAGGATGTGTAGGGAGAAAATCAGAAAGGCCAAAGCCCAGCTAGAACTTAATCATCTGGCCACTGCCATAAAAGACAATAAAAAATGTTTCTGTAAAACCATTAACAGCAAAAGGAGGGATAAGGAGAATCTCCATCCTCTACTGGATGTGAAGGGAAGCATAGTGACCAAGGAAACATGGTGACTGAGGAAACAGCTGAGGTACTGAATGCCTTCTTTGCCTCAGTCGTTCACAGTTCACTGACTGCCCAGCCCCTTGAGCTGGAAGACACTGAGATGGGGAGCAGAATGAAGCCCCCATAATCCATGAAGAAATGGACCTGTTGCACCACTTAAACAAGCACAAGTCTATGGAGCCAGACAGGATCCACTGAGGGAGCTTTCCATCACTACAAGAAGGATGTTGAGGTCGTGGAGCGTGTTCAGAGAAGGGCAACAAGCCACTTTCCATCATTTACCAGCAGTCCTGGCTAACTGGGGAGGTCCCAGTTTACTGTAAGTCAGCAAACGTGACACCCATCTACAAGAAGGGCCAGAAGAAGGATCCAGGGAACTACAGGCCTGTCAGTCTGACCTTGGTGCTGTGGAAGGTTATGGAGCAGATAATCCTGAGTGTCATCACGTGGCACACACAGGACAACCAGCTGATCAGGCCCAGCCAGCATGAGTTTATGAAAGGCAGGTCAGGTTGTCCTTGACTAACCTGTTCTCCTTTGGTGACAAGGTGACCCACTTACCGGATGAGGGAAAGGTTGTGCACATTGTCTACCTAGACTTTAGTAAAGCTTTTCACACCACAGGACACCGAGCTGATCAGGCCCAGCCAGCATGAGTTTATGAAAGGCAGGTCAGGTTGTCCTTGACTAACCTGTTCTCCTTTGGTGACAAGGTGACCCACTTACCGGATGAGGGAAAGGTTGTGCACATTGTCTACCTAGAC
>NW_010429601.1:0-14245 GCF_000710305.1 Buceros rhinoceros silvestris
ATATTTAAATTTGCCAAGCACTCAGTGGTTGGTTGAGACCTCTCTCCAAAATAAAATAGGGAAAAAAGCTTTTACCTTTCCAGGATGAATATGTAATTGTGTACTACTTCCTTTCTTGGGAAATGTGGGAAGTTAGCTATCACTGGAGTAGCAACTAAATTTGTTGAACAATTGTGTTGAGTGGCTGAGCTTAAGTGCCAAAGGCCCATTGCAGTGAGAAAAGTAACAGAACCCCAATTCTCTCTCATTCAATGGAAAGTAAAAATGCCCTCCATTTTTGCTTGCATTTTGTCTTTCTCTTTGGGGTAATGCTCTGATATCTGTTTTTTCCTTAGGCGGACACCCACACTTCTTCAGCATGAGGTCTGTGGTAGCTGCTGTGGCATAACCATATGCGTGGGAGGTCTGAGCAGTAGGTTCCCTTCATCACAAGGCTATTGGGTAACTCTTGGCTGTGTACATACACGTTTTGCCATGCTTTTGCTTTTGCCAGTGTCCTGAGGTATTGTGCTGACAGCTGACCTCCTCCTACCGAGGTGAGCCAGCTTCTCAGCAGCATCTGCAGTTGGAACTGTTTGGGTTGGTTGCAAATATTTTCTGCTGACATGAGTCAAGGGAGTTTGGAAAGCACAGAAGAGTACTTGCAAACTGAGCACATAACACAGGTGGTTAGGATTTTGAAGAGATCTGAAGCTGAGTTTTTAAAGACTCTTGGCACATCTCCTGCCTAGAGGGATTTTCCAAACCAACTTGAAGTAATGGAAACAGGTCATTCATTTTACCTGACTTTAGTTTCCCAATCACCTAGCTGACTAGACTCTCCCTGCAGAGAAACAAAAACTTCCTCATTTCATCCCATGCAAAAATAGGTGCCTAAGGTAAATGAGTTAGACCCAGTCCCTCTCATCCCACTGGATGAAGAGAGCAAGAGGAGATTAATTTGCTGAAAACCCGCTTGTATTTCTACCAGCAAGACAAAACCGTGAAATCATGAATTGTGTAATTTGGAGGTTAGGGGAGAGCTATAGCTGTTAAAATATGTTTTCTGCCAGATAGTGGCTTTTTTTTGTTTCTAGTGACGTTGGCCTCCTGTCCTAGACATACTGCTTATCAAGCCAAATAGTTACTGCCATGCCTAATATCTCTGGGCAGATCAAGTTGAAAGAAAATGCAAATTCAGGTAAGTCCAAATTCAAATTATATGGTTTTTTCTGGGTTATATTCATAAAATTGTTTTAGACATTAAGCAGCCACATTTTTTTAAGCTAGCATATAGTGCTGTTACATTTTGTGAAAAATAATTTTGGGGTTTTTATGTCGCAATGATATTTCATATCAAACATTACTTATTTTTAAGTGAATGAACCAGCAAATAAAATATAAATGTTTCCCAGATATCTGTAACCCAGTTATAGACTACTTTTTTGAACTACTTACAGTAGCTTTGCAGGATGGTAACTATTTTTATGCAGTTATAGTGATCTCATAACCTGAAGGCTTTCCCTGAATTTATTTCAAATGAAAGCAAAATGTGTTTGTGCTGCATCTATACTGGTAAATAGCATTTAAAATCTTTCTGCCCGTGGTTTTGGCCTGTGCTGAGTGAGGCTTTCCCAAACAGCTCCTGGGGGTGATTTATGACAGGCACTGCAGACTCCCAGTGGACAGCTTGGATAAGGCCACCCTGTTGCAGACAGTAGTAGGGTTTGAGTTTAATTACTGTCATCTGGGCTGTGTGGTGCAGGTTGACCACAGTGCCAGGGAGTGCACTAGGGAATGTTTGATTTACTGACGGAGCTGTGTTAACAAGCAGTAAGAGGTAACACAAGTAAGAAAATAGAGAAAGGACGCCACCCCAAACTTGTATTCATTCTTGTAAGAACGCAGATGAATCTGGTAGCAAGGTTGTACACCTAACATAGCCACAGTGACAGGAACCAGGCTTCCTACTCATTCCATGGCAAGAAGTGGGATTTATTTGTTCATTTTGTCTATTACACATGACGGAACGCAGAGAGACAGTTTAGAGACCTATATCCAAAGCTGCACTACATGAAAGCTTCTCCTAAGACTTAGTGCCTTGGACTCCGAAAGCCAATTCTTTCTGGAGAGTCATGTTTTTCAGTTCCAGTTATTTTGTGAGGGGACATTGTTCAAGTCTGTATAAATAGGCTTTGGCCATGATCCCTTCTTTCTCTTACATCCACATGAAATATTCTCTACACAGTTTAATCTTGGACCAGTAGTTTCAATATATATTTTATTTTGTTTTCATTTTCTCCTAATTTTAAATTCTCCAGCGTCTTCAATTAAGCTCCACTTGGCTGGCAGACTTAAAGTATGATCTCATTCATGTGCCAGACAGACATGGTCTCTCCCAAGTCCACCCAGCTTAAATAATGGCTTCCACTTTCAGACAACAAATCGAACTCTTTAACTCGCTACTGTACATATCCTTCAAGAGCAATTATTGAGCTAAACATGTTCCTTCTAGGCGGCTTGAAGAAAGGAGGCAAAGCAGATGAAAACTGATATTGGAGAAGAAAAAAAAATACTTTTTTATGTACACACACATAGGTAGGTAAAAAGTGCTTCTAAATTAACAGGCTTGTTTTTATTAATTGAATAAAGAAAAGCTCTCTGTTAGTTAGTGGGAAGTAGAAAGGGAGGAGGAAGACAGTGATAGCATTGAAACTTCCCTTGTTGGAATCAGCCCCTGTCTCTGGGTCTCTTCCATGCTTTCTCCCCTGAGCCTGAAGCAGCTCTCTTCTGTTCTCTTAGCTTTCCACAGCTACTTTCAACACCGCTTGCACATGAGTTTATGGTTACACAAATCAGCTTTATCCAAAAGGAGTTAAAGAAAGGTATGACTCCCTTTGATGTATGCTATATTCTGAACTCATTCAGACAGAAGGGTTAAAGCTTTTGGTCTGGGTACTGGTTTAATACCAAAGATTTTCCACCTTGAGTACACCTGTAAAATCCATAGGTTTATTGTGAGTTTAAATACCATGCGTTTGAGTGGCAATATGTTTTCTATCAGCAAATGAAAATAAAAGGTAATCTTGTTTCAGTGTTAATTAGAGTTAAAATTAAAAAAAACCTCTTTGTCTTGCTTTGTCAACACTGTTTTGAAAATACAGCCCCAGACCCATGACTGCTACACAAACATTTTTTCTTTCTTTACAGAAGACCACTTTTATTTTTCTCAGAATCTCTAAAAACATGAGAGTTGTTTTAAGCTCTGTGATGCTGGTGTTTTTCTTACTTACATCTTTTTCAATGAAATCAGAAGAAAGACCATGGGTTCTTGGGTTCAAATTGAGTTTAAAACTGAAGAGCAAAAGCATATATTTGGTCTGTGATCTTATACATGCGGCTTCCCACCTTTTCCATTTACTGCATTATTTGATTTAAAGTCATGCTTTCTTTTTGTTTTCTTGGAAAGTTCACTGAACCAATTGCATGGCTTTCACAGTGATGGGCGTTTACTTCCCAATTAGTCCCACTGAGCCAGCAAGGCTATTTGCCTGAGAGCCCTCATCGCTGTGAAAAAAATCCCAACCACCCAGCACAAGACAATGAGGATCACAATCTGGCCCTTTGCAATTAGCACAACACTGTCAGGGTTTCACTTTCCAGCTTAAATCCTGTAATGAGCAGCTATCAGAAGAGGCAGTAAATAAAGCTGTCATGCATATTGACAGTAATACAATATCACTGCTCATTTTTTTCCCCAAAGTTAGAATTGCAGAATTAGCGTGGCACACGATGTTCTCCCCTCTCCAGCAAAACACGTACCAGCTGCAGTCTTTTAAAGTCTGCTATGATTTTGTTAGCACAATGACTGCCTACGTGAGCAAAAAAACATGGAAACTGCATCCTACCACAGTTGACAAGATTTTTTATTTTCATGATTACTTCTCTGCCTTTTTTTTATTTTGCCTGCAGGCAAAGGTTGGCATACATGTCAAGAGAACATTCTCCAGCTGGGGCCTGCAGTATAGAGAATTGTATACTCCAGAGGGCTCATGGGACCTTAGGCAGATTATTATGGTAATATTGGAGACTGCTGTCCTTTCCCTCCCACAGCTGGGCCGCCTCTCTCATTGTAAGTATTGAAGCAATATGTTTTGCAAATTATACATTGGGAACAACAGGGACCTGGGAAAGTGAGGGAGAAAGAGAAACATGGCAAAATGTTGCCTTTAATATGACATTTTTCTTGTTCGTCATGCAAAAATAAATTAAAGCTTTAATTTTTTTAATTAAATGAGGATCATATATTGGGAAAAAAACAGCTATAATAGTAAAAAACTTAATATTGATTTTACTGAGTGAGAGTTTTAAGAAAATATGGTTTATTATGGGGAAATTTCACGCAGTAACCTGATGCAAGAGAATCAGAGTAAGATTACATAATAGCTTTTATTACAGATTTCAAAAATCCTTTTGAGTCCAATGAAGCTGGATTAACAAAAACTGCACCAAAAAAATATCATTTTAATTAGTGCTAATGTGATCTCGTCATGGTCCAGCTGTTTCACACAGGATGAAAATCTGTGTTGCTTTATTAGCAATTCACCCTCCAAAATAATGTCACTTCTGATTTTTAACATTTGTTATTGAAGTATATTTTAATAAAATAGCCACATGATTTGGTGAGTATCACTGTACGGAGACTGAGGGATTTTTTGCTTGCTTGTTTTTAAATGAAGAGAACACAAATATGGCTTAAGAGCATTACTGGTAGATAAAGAAGTATTTCATTTCTGACCTTTTTCAGAAACATTAGCATAGAAGTCCAATTAAGATTTGTACAGTGGTGTTTTAAAGGTGATTTTATATTTATAAAACTAAGAAGGAAAGTAAATATTGCTGACTTGGTAGCAAGCTGAAATGACGGCTTACATGAGCCAGATACTTCTCCTTAAAGACTTGGTTTTATCTGCTTTTTAGTAAGCATGGGCTTCAAATCACAGTCTTTAACCAATATTCCACTATTCTGTTAGCCAACAGTCATTTTAAATTTAGATCTCCATTCATTTTTGACAGGACTATTTCACAACTCAATTCCATTTGGAGCTACACTTCAATTTTAATCTAAATTAATTTCAAGTTACTGAAACTTACTGCTTCATTTATACATGAAACTGTAGTATATTGCCTTAGACACCTGCCTGAATTCTACATTAAAAATAAGCAAATGTAGAAAATCTCAGTGCTCACAACTCAATTTTCTTCTCCATTATTTTTATATACTTTAATACAATGGAGACCTCTTGCATGTACCATTGTAGAAAAAGACATTTATTTTTAATAACTTTATTCCTTTTCCCTATGTTACTTTAAAGATTTCATTATACACTATTGGTGCTGTGCTAATATATTTATCAGCTCTCTAATTTAGCTCAGACCTTGCTAAAATATTCCAGGATGATGACCAGTGCTTGTGCTTTTTCCGAAACATTGTATGATTTCTTTTCCAATTCTTAGGTAGTGATTTTGTAACAAACATGTAGTGCAGGGAAACAGTTTGCGACCTGGTGGCAATTGTTGTGAATTCAAGTGGGATTCATCTATACCATATGGCGGGTTTTTAACTATAATTTAAGATTATTATAATAGAAGAGGTTACTAGAGAAAACAACACAAGAACTGTATTTATTGCACATATTATGTGATTGCTTTGTAGAGTCTTAAAAACCCCTGATGATACCGTGACAGTATTTCTCTCCATTTCTCCTCTGTGGTCTATTACAGCATTAGAGAAGCCACTCTTTGTAAAGAGGAAAGAGCCCCTAAACACCGATGAGTTTTTTCCATGCGTCACCATGAAGTCAGATATTTGCTACACCTGAGCTGACTTGAAGACTTGTATTTCACGACATTTGATGCAAGATTGCACACAACAGAATGAGGTCAAAAGGAAATGGTAAGAGTGAAGGGCATTGGTTTTTGAGATATGGAAGCTAGTGCTGTGGTACGTTTTTCTTTTTGGTTGTTCTGAAAGTCAGAGGGCTCCCAGACCTGAGATGCCTTCCTCCTTTTCCTCCCTTTCCTACCCTGAATTCCTCCTTCCAGGCACCACATATTGGCTCTCATGATTCTGAATCACCGTAACTCATTGTTTGAGGTAGATTGCCTCTTCAAGTTGCAGCATTCCCTATTTTCATCCTTATCCTGGTGTCAGGTAGTTTTGCCCCATATTCTTGAGGTTCCTCAGCAGCCTTCAACAGCTATTCTGGCTTTCAGTGTTGCTAATGACAGACCACATTTTGCAACCCAGCATGCACAGTTTGCCTAATACTTACCTTCCTAACACAGACGTTTTTCTGCTTTTGTCACATGTTGGTAAAGTGTGACATTTAGAAAGACAATGCAATCTATCTGGCTTATTCCTATGTTCTGTAAAATGAAAAATCCCAGTGGAATGAAGAATTGAAGAAATTCTGCATTTTTCCCTTGGGGCTAGTGTCTAAGGCTAAATCTACACTTCCTGATGAATCTGCCTTAGGGAATGATCTTCAGCTTGTGGGAAAAGTGGTGCACACTTATTTGTTAATATTTTTCAGTCTAGCAGGACAGTGCAGGGTCGAAGAGTCAACTTTGAATGTCTGCTCTGTACTGCCTTTTAGCAGTGGTCCCCACAGTGTGAACTACCCTCCAGACTCCACTTGATTTCTGTTTTGAAGAGGTCCCAGTAGCAAAGTAGCATTTTTGCAGTGTGGGTGCTCAGAGGATTCAGGACCCTGTAGTGAGCAGAGGGAGGTTAGTTACCTGGCTGCGTATGTGTGCTGTAATACTCCAGCATTTTCTCCTGTGAAATCGTGACAGCAAAAGAGAGACTAGCAGGAGGGATCTTCCAAGCAGTGGTGCTATTTTTGAGTCCCCACACCAGCTATACTGCCTTGATATGAATTGTACCAGCAGGTGACACTGGTAAATGTCACATCAGGTTTCATTTCTTAGCAGGTGAGAAGGACTTGGCTTCTGAGGAGCGTTGGGTCTTGTCAGCTTGTGGCCCTGAGAACTTTCTGTATACAAGTAGCCTTATCAAAGTAAGATAAGGTTGATAAGTAAGATAAGTAAAATATCCACGCACTAACAGAATGTACTTATGCTGATAAAATTCTTGAGGCACAGTTTTTCCCCAAACTGGACCTTGTACTCTTTTGATATTTTCGAGGGAGAGTTTGCTTCCATGCTGTTGAAGCATGACGTGTCACAGGGGTCCATGTCCATGTTTGTAACACAGAAGTTAAAGCAAGATTTCTTTCTGTCTTTCCTCAGCTGGAAAACTAATTTGAAAGGTCTTGTAGACTTGGTGGCTATTGTCACACGGCTATCACAAGAAGGGACTTTGAAGGCAGGTCTGCTTTTGAAGATCTTAATGATGCAGACAGAGCATGCATCATTCAAGTTTAGGTGCTACTAAATGTGTTTAGGGACATTTGAAAAGCCCTGGGCAAACTAACTGTCCTTCCTGGCCTGCCACTACTGGTCCAGAAGGGTTCAGGTTTCCCGCAGGTGTCAAGTCAGATCTGCCAATGACATCCAGGTGTCTCAGATGTTCTGCATCATCTCAAATAGCACTGAAGGCCTTTGTCAAGAAACTTATTGAGACCCCCACATTTGGGGATGGGATTAATCTTCAAAATGGGTACCTAAATGTGAGTGTATAGAGTTGTAAGCCTAGTTGTGAGGTAGATGGTAAGCCAAATTTAGCAAATTGAGACTGGTTAGTTAACACAGTCAGTGAAGCCTGCAGAGCTATCCAGCTCACCCTAACCTACATTTAGTCAGCTGGCTTTCATTGGAATGGATGTGGGTGGAGAATGACGACAGCTTAGGGACTAGGGTGGGGTACAGTGGCCATCTGAGGTATCCTGGAGTATCATGCCTGGGCTAAATAAGGTAACTGAGATCTCAGAAGCCTGTTGTCATATCTGGTCAATCCTGTGCTGGTATCTCAAATGGCCCTATGGACTTTTGTTGGCGGTATCAAACCCTGACCCTTACAGATACACTTACAGCTACATTTATTTAGTCTAGATCTGATACCAACCCTCTTCACTTTACCACTGCTCGTTTTTTGAAGGTTCTTCCTGGTACCTGGAGCCCTTGCACTTGTGGCTTTTACATCATTCTAGCTACACTCTTTTGTCTCTAATCTCTTACAACTCTGGCAGGTCCAGTGCTGCGTTTTTTCTCTACTTACAAATTTATGGTCACAGACCATTTAGTTCTTATCATTTTGTGAATCTATCCTTTCAAAAATACACCCTTAAGCACACTTTCCCATTCATGACATGGGTGATAGACAAGCGATTCATGGCCTGTGAGAAACTAGCATTTTTGAGTAAATTACCAAATGATTAAGCACACTCATTGCATATACTACAAGGGACTTTGATATACACTAAAAAGGCAAAATGGAAATTATTACTTTAAGGATGATATTAAACTATGTCCAGGATTGAAGGAAATTCTGCAAATTTCAATAGTCCTCGTGATTTAAACATACTGAGGAATTAATTGGTGTGTAACTACTCCGTTTGTCAAAGTGTCAAGACTTAACTAGTATAAAATGAGAAATCCCTCTGCATAATACCCAAGTCCTGATTTCTTTCCACCCAGTATTTAAGTGGTGAAACCCTGACTCTCTTTGGCTGAACAGGATCTTTCTTTCATGTATTTGGCTCAGAGACAAAGCCTGGTGAATCCTCTGGAGAAGTTCACTAGGCGGTGAAAGATACGCCTCTCTTTCTGTCAGTGATGTCCAATATATGTTCCTATTTGTTGCAACCACCTTCTCCCTTGAATCCCTTTGTCCCTTGAGGCAACCAGGCCATGGACAGCCTGGTATTATGGGGAACACTCATCATAATACACTGTAGCTTGCCTACACAGTGAAGGGTGAGTTCTACAACAGAAAAATCAGACATTGTCCTAAAAATGAGTGACATAAATGTCAAGAAGTTTAATTGCTGCTGCCACATGCGTGAGGTCTGGTCTTCATGAATGCATAAACACAGGTAAATCTTCCTTTCAGTAGTCTTTCTTTACAAGGGAAGGATGGTTTAGCCTCCATTCCTACCTTTTATTCTATGACTTTAAATAACATGGTGGTATTAGTTTTCCACTGTACTATTTTACTTACATTCTGCAGGTTTTGGTGGGGAATACATGATTTTTTTTTTATTGTGATATTTTTATTCTTAGATGAAGTACAACTGTGTGCTTCTGATTTTTTGATCTCTTATGAAATTAGAGGTGCTTGACTTATTAGCATGTGAGAAGCTGGAGGTACACAAAAGCTTTGACAGCAGATGTTGAGATATCATCATCAAAATTTGAAGGAACACTGTATCTAACTTCTTTGAGCTGTTACATACCACATTCATCAGTGCATTCAGAAGGCACACAAGCCAATGTGTAATGGACAGTTATGGCAGAACCATTTGTTCTGGAACAGGATTTTCTTTCCTGTCCACATTAGCTGTATGATACATTTATTTTTATTTCCCTTTCCAAATTCTCTTCCACTCAAAGGTAATGGAGAACTTGAAAGCAGCTTTCCCATAGAAAGTTTTCATTAGGAGGTTAGTAAGCACTGCCAGTAAGGAACTTCTATTGTCAGGTGGACTTTTCCTCTGAAATCTGCTTCTTTAGTTCCAAAATTTTGTGAAGGTCTCTCTAAGAAAACTTTGGTCACTTTCTTCCAATGTGATTCACAGCCTTACTCTTTTAGAATAACGGTATTAGATTTGGGATGTTCCTTCTTATATTTGAAGGCAAATTATTGGGATAATCTTAGGTGTGTTATGAAATTAAATGTATTAGCAGTATTACTCGTATATTTCTGGACGTTGTGATGAGAATTCTAGCTATTTTTGCATGCGTAGCTGTTCAAACAGAGAGTAATAATCTGATTATAGGGAAAAAACCTTAAAAATCTTATTCAGAGATTTAAGACATCTTAATTTAGAAAAAACCAACCAAACAGTAGCTCAAACCCATTTAATGGGTGTTGCCTTCTGGTAGGGTGTGGTTTCACACTTCTTTCCTTCCCATCCTCGGTGAAGGACTTGGAAATTTTTCTGTTTGTTTATCCTGGTTTATTTGATTTTTTATTTTAAAACATAGATCTGGAAGCTGTTGTTACCCTTTTGTCTTTTGAAAGTGGATACTAATAACCTATCTTCTTCAACAAATAGTCTACATTAAGGATTTAATCAACAAATATGAACACATACTAAATTAAACAAGAAAATGCTGCTATTGGTAATTTGCTCAGATTTTTTGTATAAAGATTGGAGCCTCCACTGGAATACATATGATAGATTTTTCAGTATGATAAAAAGCCTGGAAACTGCTGCCTTAGAAATCCACATTCTCTAGAAATTAATCTTCAAATTAAAGACAGGCCCATCTGTGTGCACTGCTATATTGGAATGGGGAGATATAACTCAAGGGTGGGCCTCATGATACTCTTTCTCCAGAGTGTAAATTTCACTTGTTTCCATGTTGTGAAAACAATAGTTTCAACATTAAGGGAAAAAAGTGCTTTGTTCCATTGAAAGTTGAAAATTTTACAAGGTGCTAAATAAAGTAGAAGTCAAAATATACTATATTTGGAGAAATATACTATGTTTGGAGACTTTAGTAACTTTAACATTCCAGGTGCCTTATTTAAACAATGTTTGGGATAAAATATATGGTAATTCTAATATACTTATCCATAGGAAAATACTTAAAATTGCTTTAGTGGATAAGTGGATAGTCACTTACTATAAATCTCGCATTCCTGGGCGAAGTAAATGTAAATTTCCGAAGACAGTTCATCTCAATCGCCTCAGCCATCTCCTGTAGCAAAGAATGAATGTCATTTCAAGGTGTCTGTGTTTCACCACGGGTAACAGAGCAAAGCCTAGGAAAGCAGTTTAGACTAAATGCCTGTTTTAGGTGAGCTTAAATCTAGTCTACTGCTAAGGGCCTAAGTTGGTCATCTGTAGATAAGTGCCTTAGGCCATCGTAAATGCCCTAAGTATCTCAAACATGTACTGGGGCTGGCAGATATGACACAGGAGTTATGGGAGACTGACGACCTTTTGTAGTAGTAGCAGAAGTGCAGGTAGGATGCCCCAGGTAGGGCATCTCAAATGACTTTATATGCGTGTGGAAGGTAACTAAATCGAACCAAAGGAATAATCTCCATTTTAAGCATGTATACTGATGAATGGCCATCCCTGAAGCCCTGAACAAAGAGAGGTACTTCCTGAAATTCTGAGAGTGCCTCTATTGTGGCTCAGTAGTTCTTCAAGTTGCTCCTCTCTGGCATGCAATAAACTAGATTACATATTTAGGCTCCCTACAGATGATTCTGAGTGTGATAGTAAGTGCCATCTCTGTACTCCCTATCATCCTGGTTTTGGGCCAGCAACAATGACTCTAACATCTACATTCAGTCTTATGGGCAATGTCTCATGCCTGACAATTTGCAACCTAACCGATACAACAATATGGTATAACAACACTACAACTCCTCTGTAAGGCTGTGAAGCATGTCTGAGTGAGCAGTTGTTTTGAAACTGAAATCCATCAGAGAATAGATCTTGTTAAAAATGCTGACATGATCTTTAACACAGTTTTACTGATGTTGGATCTGAGCTAATGATGCTTTATAAGCAGTCTCCATCATTAACTTGTTTCTTCTGGGAAAAATCTGAAACTGCTTCATATCAGCCTATCTTGCAATTGCAGAAGAAAGTGAATTCTTGTGTTTCCTGCTTTTGAGGCTAGGAGGTCTTGGAGGCAAGCTGGGAAGCAACTTTCACAGTGCAGCTGCCAGCGATAATGCAGAAAAGACAATCAGAGACATAGGATCTTTATCATGGATAATGAGGGAGTCTTCGTACTGTATGGAGTCAAGTTTCTTCTCCTGCTAACTAGCAGATTTTTTTGCAAGTCCTTGTGTTTGCTAAGTGTCAGAAATAGCAGACATACTCAGCTCTGCTCACCTAGCATTATTGTGAAAATATATTTAAATATCTGTGTGTTTAAATTTGCAGCTTTAATGTTACGTTCATGTTGCACTTCATTATGGATGCAGCGATGACTGAGGAAACAGAAAGGAAACTGTGAAGAGGCCATGCTTCTTGGTAGCAGGCTAGAATTAAGATGACAGCATTAATTATTTATGCTGTAGAATGTCTTTATTGGCAGGTGGTGGTGTGAGGAAAGGGGGGAGGTCAAAAACCACATCTACTTACATTTTTATGGGGAAACAGTAGAAGAAATAAGAAGTAAGCAGTTAACCATTACATGTATTCGAAATCAAGGAATGGAGTTGCAGACTGGTTACTGCAGAGTTTGCTTGTCCCAAGCATCAGAAAGTACTGTAATCCTAAAGCTAGATCTAAAATTACCGTGTTTGAGGACAACTTTTAAGACAGAAATAAGGACCTCCGGGGAACAGAATAGTTTTTAATAGATAGAAAATACAGGACATCACTGGAGATGGCTGGAGTTCCACAGATAATCCAGACATAGCTTTCGTCCTTTGAATACAAACCACTGTAATACTTCAAGTAGGATGGAACAATACCATGAAGATGGATGCTTCAAAATGTCCTGTGAAATAATGGTGAAAATACATACACATAAGTTACTCTATCTGTGAATACAAGCGTTTGTTTCTTTGTTTGGAGGGAAGCCTCTGCTTTGAAAAACCAATTGGAAATGTGATTGTTATGGATGTGACTTAAAAATAGGACAATGCAAAGATATTTGTAAGACTTTTGGATACATCTTTGAGAGATAGAAAAAAAGAAAGAAAGGAAGAAAGAATATAGCCTATTAAGTAGGTAGAGTCAAAAATAAAATGTAGACTGACAATGCTGATGAGAACATTGCATTTTAGGGGAAGAATTATAATGTTGTAAGATACTTGGAAATAATATCTAGTTTAAGGAGTAATCAGGTAGAATTAACGCACTTTAGAATACTATTATGTGCTATACCACAATAGCATCTAGTGGTCCTAACTGGGAGAGACCAGTTAGGTTGCACCAGATGTTGAGTAATACAGACAAAAGATAATCTCTTCCCAGAAAAGTTAGATTTCAAGCAGACAGGCAAGAAATAGCCGTTAGGATATGCAGTGTGTCTGGGGTCACACAGCAGCAATTCCTTAATTCTGTGGTTTAGTTGCCCATTCATAAAATTACATTGCCAACAAGTTGTATCTACCTGAGCTGTTCAAGTCTCAGTGTTGTGTGCAATGACCTGTAAAAAATATTTGTGCTGCAAAAGTGCTATTCTTTTCCTTAGTGACAGAGGAGTTGACTTGAATTATCGAGTGGTTGTTTTCATAGAATCACAGAATGGTTTGGGTTGGAAGGGGTCTTTAAAGATCACGTCTAGTCCAACTCCTGTGCTGTGGGGATGGATGTCTTTCATTTGCTCACGTTGCTCAAAGCCCTATCCAACTTGACCTTGAACATTTCCAGTGATGGGGCATCCACAGCTCCTCTGGGCAACCTGTTCTAGAGTCTCACCATGCTCGCTGTAAAAAATGCCTTCCTTATATCCAATGTAAATCGATCTCCTTTCAGTTTAAAACTGTTGCTCCTTGTCCTGTCACTACAGGCCTTGATAAGGTCCTTCTCCATCTTATAAAACCCTTCAGATATTGAAAAGCTACAATAAGATCTCCCCAGAGCCTTCTCTTCTTCATGCTGAAGAGCCCCAATTCTCAGCTTTTCCTCTTAGGAGTGATGTTCCAGCCCTTTGATCATTTTTGTTGTCTTTGTCTGGACCTGTTCTAACAGGTCCAGGTCTTTCTTGTGCAGAGGACCTCAAGGCTGGATGTAGTTCTCGGGGTGGGATCTCAGAATAGTGGAGTAGAGTGGCAGAATCACCTCCCTTGAGCTTCTGACCATGCTTCTTTTGATGCAGCCCAGGATATAGTTGGCTTTCTGGGCAGTGAGTGCACAGTACTGGCTCATGTCCAGTTTTTCATCCACCACTACCCCAAGCTGTTCTGCACAGGGCTGCTCTCAATCGGTTAATACCCAGTCTGTATGGATATTTGGGATTGCCCCCACCCAGGTGCAGGACCTTGCACTTGGCCTTGTTGAACTTCATGAAGTTCACACAGGCCCACCCCTCAAGCCTGTCAAGGTCCCTCTAGATGGCACCCCTTCCCCCTAGCAAATCCACTGCACCGCTTAGCGGTATG
>NW_010429601.1:14364-51291 GCF_000710305.1 Buceros rhinoceros silvestris
TCTTCTTAACTTTGAGTTCTTTTCTGAACCTTAACTCCTACATTCATTGGAAATATTTTATGCAGTCTGTTGCAGGCTGCTAAAATGTTTGAGCCATGATATGTTGTGAGATTCTACAGTTTAGGATCTTTTTGAAGCAAACACAATTTTTTTGAGCAACTGAAATTTCATTCCAGCACTTCCTCCATGTTGTAACAAACACCTTGGGAGAGTCTAGTGCCAGCCCTGCAAGGATTTCTCTTCTTGAGCCTCCAGGTACCTCCCATCAACACCTATTGGCAATTCTCTCAGATTAGGCTTTTAAAAAATAATCTCTCTTAAAAGAAAGGCATTAAGTTTGCCATCTCAAGAAGCAGTTATACTGGATTTTAAACATTTTTTTCATAGTGGAGGCTTGTCACTTCTAATTATGGTAATGGAAGCATAATTATTTCTTTGAAATGTTATAGTGTATACGTATGTATAAATATATACATATATACCTATAAAGTAATAGGCAAATTCTGATAATGCTAAGCTGGCATGCAGTAGTTAAGAAATAAACACCTATACCTAAGAAAGTAATGAAAGATGAAAGAAAATTGACGTATCTAGCTACCTATTTAAAAATGACTTGTTGAACCTCAGACTGGGCTGTGGTGAATTTCTTTCTGTTGATTCTGTCAGAACTTGCATACACATGGATTTTGTTTTTCTTGATATGCTGCTGTGGGCCTCCTCTGATCTTAACTGCGGCTAGTCAGCTAGTCTGCCGAGAGAAAAAAAGCCTGTTCAGATAGTGATCCATAGCACTCTAAGACAGGTTTGTGTTGGGTGTCCATGGCAAGGTGCTGTCAGTGAAGAGGGTGCAGGGGTGGTTTTTGTGAGAAGACAACCAGAAGCTGCCCCCAGTGGTGGACAGAGCCAGTTTAAGCAGTCTCCAAGAGGGACATGCTGCTGGCCAAAGCTGTCAATCGGTTCGTAGCGCCTCTGTGATAACGTAGTTAAGAAAGGGTTAAAAAAGCAGAGCAACAGCAGTTGGGAGAGAGAAAATGTGAGACTACTATGCATACACTAAGATCATTGAAGAAGGAGGGGGAGGAGGTGCTCCACAGTGGGGCAGATATCCACTACAGCCCATAGAGAGGACTGTAGTGGACCGGATACCACATTGCAATGCATGGAGACTCCATGCCAGATCAGGCTTCTGACAGGAACTGTGGCCCATGGAGAAGAGCCCATGCAGGAATAGGTTTTCTTGCAGCACGTGTGCCCTGTGGGGAACCCATATTGGAGCAGCCTGTTCTTGAAAGACTGTAGCCTGAAGGAAGGACTCGTGCTGGAGCTGGGGAACAGTGTGAGGAGGAAGGAGCAGCAGAGAGGAACTGTTACGAACTGACCACAACTCTCATTCCCCATTCCCCTGTGCTGCTTGGAGGCAGGAACAGTGGAGGAGTTGGGCGTGAAGGAGTGAAACAGCCTGGGAAGGAGGGGAAGGAGCAGGGGGGAAGATGTTTTCAATTTTATCCTTTTTTTTTCATTATCCAACTCAATTTCTATTTTAATTTTCCCCTAGCTGAGTCTGTTTTGCCTATGATGGTAATTGGTAAGTGATATCTCTATTTTGACCTATGAGGTTTCTCATCCTATTTTCTCTCCCGTTCTGGTGAGAAGGGGAGATAGAGGCTGGGTGCATGTTTGGCAGCTGACCAAGGTCAACTCATCATGGTGTCAAAGACTTAGGTGCAGTGGGAATAGGAAACTGAATCCACTATTGATGATGTTCATCTCTCCATCCTCCATATTACTAAGGTGTTCTCAGGTGGGGCATAAAATCCAGTTTTATGAGGTATTTTTAATTTACTGGTGAACTCACCTGAGACATAAGAAATAGTTAAATAAATCTTTTTAAAAAATACTTTGAAAACTCTTCCCTTTTATGCACAATTGGAAGTGTATGTGTTCGTGCATATGTATGTGTGAATTTAATCTGTGTTCCTTATCAATGCCTACTGTATATGTGCATTCTTATCTGCATATGCACCTATAAAAAGGTCTTCCCAATTCACATAGACTCTAACAGTCGTGCAGGTTTAACCAGAAGCAGCAATGTGTTGTCCTTGTTTAAGGAACAGCCCACAAGGATTCTGGACACTCTCCGTCTGAATATATTTCCATTCCATAGAAACTACTGCTGGTATGTCAAACTGTACAGTTTGCAGATCCTGTAATGACCCACAAACACCTTGTTTTCTAAGAAATAGCCATACTTAGTTTCTGTTGTGTCCAGTAGTACTGTTTGCGTGTCTTTGTCTATATAGAGAACATTTCAAAATAATTTGTGCATTACATAAGCTACATTCTAACTGGCAAAGTAATTAATTTTTCCATTTTATCATCACTGTAAAAAATGGTATCATATTGTCTCATTTTGCAAATGAGAATTAATAGCCCATTACTCATAGTCATTCTAATACTGTCACATTGCCTATCTTTAGAGAGGAGTGAGCTCTAAGGAGAAAAGTTTGATCTCTTTTTCGCTCCACTGGAAGGCCACTCTTTCTCTTTCTGTGGCAGGGGAACCTCCAGTTCCAGCCACGCTTATCTTTTGTGCCAATGATGTTGTGCAGAGTAAAGTGCTTGCCCTCTTAGTTTTAGTCAGGTGAACTGTCTTCACCAGAAAACTGAACAGGGCCAAATCCAAAACTGGCAAACGCTGAGTCCTGCAATTAGTCATTGATTAATACATGTAATTTTGGAGCCCTCTGCAAACCAGTCCTCTGTCGGAGAATGGCTGAGTGTTGTTCAGGAGACAAACTGAGCCAGGAATGGTTCTTAGTAGGTGTTTTGGAAATAGGAAAAAGATGAGTTTTGATATACAGGTACCCACTGTGCTCCGCCATTTCAGTCATGGCTGGAAAACAGATAATGACCCTTTTAATTTTCTAGTGTGGATATGACCTTAGCTGGTCCTGCTGTCCAGTGCCAGACTGGGGTTAGCAGTGAATATCCTAGCTCTTCTGATACCATGCCCCAAAAGGGAGAGGTGGACAACGTGGTGTCAGTCATATTCTGTCTTTACATGCCTCAGTTACTGTACTATTCATGTCAGCGGGCAAAGGAAATGCACCATCCAAGAGCCATGTGAGATGCTTGCTGTTTTGTATAAAGAGAATTGAACTACCTAGCCCAGGAGATTTTCTTTGCAATGAACCATTTGGAAGACAACTGACTGGATAACACGCTAGAAATTAACCCAAGCCTTATGAAGATGTTAGGTTAGCTTTAAAGGGCAAGGTGACATCTTCAAATGGAGGTACAATTCAAATTGCCCACAGAGGGCAGAAGAATATTTTAGAGTCTTCCCCTGTGAAACCACTTTTTCTTCCTCAAGGAGGTGATGGTAACAGGTGGAGCACTTTCTTTTTCTTGTTGCTAATAAAATGTATGTCATAGAATGCTAAGATTCACATTGCAATATATTTTAGACCTGCCATTCCTATTACCCCGAAGGACAAATTATTGTCTGGAATAAGAAACATCTGCAAAAATACGTTAGGTCAATAGCTATGGAAAATGATTTTTGAAATCCTTTAACTATGTCAGTTTCCAGTAGAAAGGATGTGTGGAAGAGTGAGCTGCTAAACAATTTTGTATTTTGTGCGTCAAATGCCTGTCTGAATAACAAGACAGAACCAGGTAGAATAGCAGTATTTGAGAAATTATGAAGCTAAATAGAAAGAAATGAGCGTTGAAGTATGGTGGAAAGACAGGAAGGGTAATACAGCAGGAGAAATGAAAGAGGATAAAGCTTGTTAGAAAGAAAATGGTGCAAGCATAGTTTTGGAAAGGAGTGTGAAACACTATACCAATCTCAGGACTGGTAACTACGCTTCTTCCAGTGCAAGGTGGCCAAGGTTGAAGAGTGTCTTTGGTTCCTAAAGCTTCTAAGAGATCTGGCAGTGGCACCCCTTGAAAGTTTGATGCTATGTTTGCCTGTATTTTGCTGTATCTGCTATGTCAGTAATACTAAGGTTGTCAAATCTTCCAAGTAACGCAAGAAGAGAGCAGCAATATTAATGTAGGTGAGGCCTCTCTCTTGCATTTGCTTCCAGTGTTGCATTAGAAAAAGGCTTGATAAATTAGAAACTTTTGTGAGCAAGCCATAAACAGTACTGAAGCCTATATGTTTATTAAAAGATCTAAATATATTTGAACAGATTATTTTTGTCAATAACATTTGACAAAGCGCATGTCTTAAACAATTCCATTCTGGCTAGCTGATGGAGGAAAAAAAATTGTTTCTATAAACTATGTAAGTCTGTTCTTGTGTCAAAGCTATAGAAGACAAATCTTTATTCAAATATGTAGTGAAGTAATAAACCTGTTTAAGAGACAAATTTAATGGGCTTTTTGGAGACTATATATTTGCAATAATTGTTTATATTTTTATTTTAGTTGCAATTTTACTAGAAAGAAGTTTCTTCCTTAAAAAAATCTTGTTAATTCTAGCAATGGAGTAAAGAATTACAGCAGCATTCCTTGTGGAACTGTTTGTCATAGATTTGTTTTTGTTTTAGAATTAAGAACAAAACAGCACGAAATTATGCAGCAATGACTATAAGCAAAAAAAAGAAAGGGAAGGTCTATTTAATTTGATCCAGGCATAAATTTCTAGAACTAATGATAATAGCTACACAGTTTGCTGGGTTTTGTAAAAGGAGAATCTGGGCTGTCCTATTATATCATCTTTGTACTATGTTGAACATAATAACAGCTTGATTAATAGCTGGCTTTTGTAGGCACAGTCACAATGCAATTTAGCATGAAACATCTTTTTATTAACTTTCGGAAGTACTTAGCCCCCTTAGTCCCAGTTTGAAAAAATTACTTTGTTCATTCTGCAGCTTGTGTTCTCTGAACTACCACACAATTTGTGTCTGAAGAATGAACACAGACCATTAATTATAGGTGGTGGCAATCCCATCTGGTTAGATGCTTTATAGTGTCTAAAGTAGATTGTCCTGTACTGACAACTGCATCCCTTCAGTAGTCCTTTGCATAGGGTAGAAGTATCATTCCTCACTCTCTCTGCAAACAGTAGGAAAGGGTTAAAACATACAGCAGCTGGGCTTTTAGCTAACAAAGGGTGTACATGGTCTTCTGAAAATAAATATAAACTTGTTCTTCCAGTACTGCATGCCAAACTGAAATCTGCTCATCAGGAGCATCAGTTAGCTCATGGCCCCTCTTCTTCTAGAGCAAGATCATATATTATAAATCACTGAGCTTATGTTTTTTTAGCTCATCAGAAAACCTGGCACTGAATTTCCTGTGTATTGGTGTATTTGAATGTTGTCAGTGTTCAAGTTTTGTGGCTTGAATTATGGGGAGGTACTGAAGTGATGGCAAAACCCTTCAAGCAGCTAGTTATGTAGCAGTTTTTATGGCAGTATGGCTTATGCTATATTCAGGAAAAAACTAGAAAGCCATCAGTATAAAGGTCTCCTGAGAGGTACAACTCAGTTACATTTTCACCAGCTTAGTTATTTTATTTTTTTAATTTTGTTTCACACCTAAACAACACCTGATCAGATATAAACTTACATTTTAAATCTCTGTATCTGATCAATTGCTATGATAATAAAGGAAAAGTGCTTCTGTGGAGCAGTTCAGTTAGCTGAATGTGTATGTCTGCTTCAGGATAAGATGAAGATGGAATAACAATGCCTGTTTCTCTCTGTTGACTAAACAAGGGCTTCAACAACTGCCTTTGCTGTAGGATGCCTGCATTGTATCTGAGGAATATCCTGCTAGTTTTATATAAAAATTGTGTAAACCATCATCTAGGCTTTCTATAACCAATGAGGAGGGGCAGTCATCTCCAAAGGTAGTGCTTATCTTCCTCATCTCAAAGAAAAGAAGGAAGAACATAAAAAAGAAAGAGAAGAGGAGGAGAAGAGAAAGAAGAGAAGAGAGAAAAGATTCGTCAGAGCTGTGTCCAGTTGGGTTTTGGGTATCATGACTCCTCTCAGCTTTTGTGTCATCTACAAGTGCATATAAGGTGCACTTTGTCCCATCATCCGGGTCATTAATGAGGATGTTGAACATTATTGACTCCAATATGGACCCTGGTGCACACCACTAGTTCCCCCAGTTTTTTCCCCATGCTGTGCACACTATGTGCCTGTACTTCAGAAACACCCAGTTGTACCGATTTCCCAGAAAAGGCATGAGTACTGTAGTAACTCCTTTATCTATGTGCATATGGTCCAGGTCTTTACCCTTTAGCCTTGTTTTGATGATAGTGAGGTCTTTTCTGCCCACATCTCACCCTTTGCTTGTCATCCCAGTCCAACTTGTCCTCACCTGATTGTTAGTCATCATCTCCCATCTGCATTATTCCTAGATTAAAGATCTCACCAGGCTGACCAGCAAACTGGCAAAGATGCTTTTGCCCTGCTTATTCAGATGGATTCCTTCCCTTACTAGCAATCCTCAGACTGAGTTCTTTGGTCCTCAGAGAAGGTCCCATGATTATAAAAGCAGAACCTGCTGTTGCAAATACTAGTTGTGCAACACTTTGATCCACAAAATCCATTCACTCCTTCTCCAGCGCTTCATTTTCGCTGTCTGGAAGGAGGAGGAAAAACACCTGAGTTCCCATGCTTTTAAAAACTGTAATAGTCCAAGGGTCAGATGAGCCTTAGAGGTTTCTCTGCAATGTCCCAGATCTAGAGCTTCCTGGAATCATAGACTGCTTTGGATTGGGAGGGACCTTTAAAGGTCATCTAGTCCAACCCTCCTTCAGTGAGCAGGGACATCTTTAATTAGATCAGGTTGCTCAGAGACCTGTCCAGCCCAGTCTGGAATGTTTCTAGGGATGGGACATCTACCACTTCTCTGGGCAAGCTGTGCCAGTGTTTCAGCAACCTCAGTGTAAAAACTTTCTTCCTTAGATCTAGTCTAGATCTCCCCTCTTTTAGTTTAAAATCATCACCCCTTGTTCTGTCACAACAGGCCTTTGCTAAAATGACTGTCCCCATCCTTATTAAAAGATCCCTTTAAGTATTGAAAGGCCACAATAAGGTATCCCTAGATCCTTCTCTTCAGCCCTTCTCTCTCTGGGCTGAACAACCCCAACTCACTCAGCCTATACTCACAGCAGGGGTGCTCCATCCCTCTGATCATTTTTGTGGTCCTCCTCTGGTTCTGCTCCAACAGGTCCATATCCTTTTTGTACTGAGGACTCCAGAGCTGGACAGAGTACTCCAGGTGAGGTCTCACCAGAGTGAAGAACAGCAACAGAATCACCTCCCTTGACCTGCTGACCTTCCTTCTTTTGATGAAGCCCAGGATGCAGTTCTGGGCTTTCTGGGCTGTGACCACACATTGTCAGCTCATGTCCAGCCTTTCATCCACCAAAACACCCAAGTCTTTCTCCACGGGGCTGCTCTTGATCTCATCATCCTCCAGCCTGTATTGATAACCAGGATTGCCCAGACCCAGGTGCAGGACCTTGCACTTGGCCTCGTTGAACTTAATGAGGTTCACATGCCTCCTGTAGTAATCCTCATGGGGCGGAACCAGCACCCTGATGCTCCTTGAAAGGTTCCTAGGAATCCCCCAATGATCTCAGAAGATCTAGAATATCTCAAAACAAAGTCAAGAAACTGCTGCCTTTCTTGATGTTGCTCTAGGTACCAGGTTCCCAGACAGCCATTCCATATTGAGAATACTTCAAAACTTGTTGTCAGACTAACTTTTAAATCTGTTTGCCTTAATTAAAGAAGAGTTCACATGACAGACTTAATTTTTTCTATTTTTCAAAAATTTCCAAACAAGTTCATTTTTTTTCCTCATTTGGCAATGAATCAAAACATTCTTCATGCCAACGGCATCAGAATAAAAAAACACAAACCCCACGGTTGCCTATGTGGCATCATCTGGAAATGATGGTTTAGTGACTTTGTTTCTCCTCCCTTCCTTTTCTCCCGTTTCCCACCCTCTGCCCCCTTCTCCATTCCTTTTTTCCTCTCTTACTTTATCATATCTGAACCGTGCCTATAAGTATTAGAACCAATTTGTATCTGAGCAATGTGCAGGCTGAATTCTTACTTGAACAATATTTTTTTCCTTTCTGTTGTGGAGGGGAAATTATCCAAACAATGCTCCTCTTGCTAACATGGGAAGAGGCTTGAGTCAATCATGCTAATATGCACGGGAAGAACAGCACTGCTGTACAGCATTCGGAGCTGAAATGTGTGGGGATTCAACAAACTCCCAGTTCTCAAAATATTTAGTGCAGGAGACTCCCCCAAAGTCAATCAGTACTCCATAGGCAAGGAAGAAAAAGGCTGTTCCTCGAAATTACAAATGTAGTTGATTAATGGCATGGATTTTTAATTTAAACTGATTCAGTAACTTGTGAGAAAAACTAATTGCTTCCTTGGTGGTACTTTCATGCATAAAGCTATAGATAGCATGATATCTGAGTAATAGGCACCAGAAACAGATACCACTGATGGCATAATTATGCATTTACTGTAGTTTCAGATTTATTGGCATATAAAGTACATGGATTACTGCATGTTCCACAGCGTTAACACAGTTAGGGCAATTTGATTTCATCTAAACATATTAAAATCAATGCTCAGTGTTTGGTTTAATTTCAAGCATAAATATTACCAAGGGTTTTCAAGATGTGGAAAGCAGTTTCTTAGTGAAATGTGTATTTCATAGTGTGTGTCACTTGTCCATTATTTGGCTGCAAAGTGATATATCAATTGAGAAAAATGGTAATGAACCACAAGTCACTCAATGAAACATCAAATAACAGTAAATGAGAATTTTTTGCTGTCAATTCAAATTCAATCAAAAGCAGCTCACTCTATTATTTTGTACAAAGTTATGAAACTGCATTTGGAATTTTTTTCTTTTCTATGACCTTTCTTTTTTTTTTCTTTTAAAATGTAAATTACTGTAAATGCAGTTTCCAATTTCATGAGTATTTAAATGAAGGCTACTATACTAGCTACATCAGAGGGATTTTTGGTTTTGTTTTTTGGTTTTATTTTCTAAATGCAAATGCTTAATGTCTTCTGTGATTATGGCATTTAAATCAAATTCAATCTATTGCAGATCTGTTCTGGTTTCTGCTGTTTCTGCAATAACTTCATTTTTCTCACTCTAGTGTTTCTTGTTGCCCCTCTGGTGTTCTCCATGCCTTTCTTCTATTTTTTATCCTCTTCAGCTCTTATGTATTTGTTCGGACTGTTGACCAATCTTACCTTCTGTCCTTTGTGTCACTATCGATGCCCATATCCATCTGCTCCTTGAAACAGTTGCAATGACATACACTTTTGCCTGCTTCAATATTGCCTGTGCATAAAAAGCATTATTTTTCAAGTTTCTCATCTATTACATCCTTCTGGCTCATGTATGTGTCACTTGTTTGCATCCTTCTTACATTGTTTTACATGAAGACCTATATATGATGAGTAGGACTTTCACTGTATGTAATGTGAAAAAGCAGAATAAATGCATGATATTCCTACTGTTACTAGAACCAGAGGGAGTTCTGATACCTAAAAAGAGTTGAAACTGGGAGAATAACAAATGGTAAAGAGTAGAAATCAGATGTTTGGAAATAGGTCACATATTTACTATATTTAACAATTTGTAAAAGAACATCTGTTCTTCTAGAAGCCTTTGATGACTATGACTGCTGTGACTTGGAAATTATTGGTAATCATTGGTATTAAAAATACTTCAAGCAATTGTCATTTGAGTAAATCAGAGTAAGTAGAACAAAACTACTGTATGTTGCAGTTTAATATCTTATGTTGTAATGTTTGGTTTAGTATTCATTGAGATAGTCTATTTTAGCAGGGAGGAAATTTAACAGTTGTTTTGAAGCTTTGATGCAATTTACATTTGTTCTCTAAGTGAAGTTTAAAGTGATTAATGAGAAAACGTCAGTCATAGTAACTGCATAGACAGAAGTGCTATGAAGAACTGATGATACCAATTCACCACTTCTGGACTTTAAAACATGGGAAGCATGGGACTGTACAGGTCATGATTTGAGTGCTTTCTGAATGGACTATGGTCTTAGGTCTGGAATATGTAAGTACGTTCTTTAATTCCTTTCTGCTCACAGAGCAGTAGCATAACCCATGTTGGAGGGGACTCTCTGGTCTAACTCCCCACTCAACACAGTTCAGCTAGAGCAGGCTGCTTGGGACATTCAGCCTGCAGTGTCCATTCAGTCACTGTCACTGCTCTTATTATGCTGAACAAAGTCTCAGCCTCCTCCAAGATCTCAACTATCTTGCTGGCCCCTCACTAGCCTTAGTCCCATATGCCAAAATCTTTTTTTACTGGGGACTCCAAAGTGGAACATTACTCCAGATGGAGTCAGAGAGGTGTCTAAAAGTGAGGAATAATCATGTCATTTGACTTGCTGGCCACAGTTTTACTAATGCAGCTCAGTATGCAGTTGGTCTTCATCGCTGCAAGAACATAGTGCTGCCAAAAGCTCAACTTGTCTACCAGTGTCACTAGGTTATCTTTTCCAAAGAGGCTTTCTAGCCCGTCAGCTCTCTATATGGATCTGTGGAGTTACTCTGTCACAGGTATGGGACTTTGCATTTTTCTGCACTGAACTTCCTGAGATTTCTTTCAGCTCCTTTCTCTAGCTTGTTGAGGTGCCTCTGAATGGCTACCCACCACATATAGACTGTGCCTCCCATTTTGAGGTCATTCATGAACTTGCTGAGGATGCCTTCCACCTTATTGTCTGGGATGCTAATCGAGATGTTATTTGGCCTAGCATGAAGCCTTAAGAAATGCTACTTGTAACAAGATACCTCCTGGATGTTGTATTGCTGGTCGCTGCTCTTTTGAGTCTGGCCACACTTTAATATCCAGTCATATTTTCATGACCTAGGTGAGTACCATATCCAGTGTACTTCACAATTTTGATTTGAAAATCTTGGCATATAGCATTAGGAATTTGTAGGCTTTAGACTGGGGTTCTCTGAGGCTCTCACTTAATAACAAAACAGAAAAAAATTGCATATATGAATAGCAGCCTCAAATCAGAATAAAGCCAATTCACTGGAGATGCTGGAGATGTAGTGTAATTCCACTGAATGGGCATGCTGTCGGGGAATTAAAGAGGAAAAAGTATTTTGTTTGCATTTCTGCCGTAATATGTTGGCATTACACCTGACATTTTCTGTGCATTAGCGATGATAAAGTTGTCACTGCTTTTATTACACTGAAAATTAGTGTCTGATTTTGCTTTATTTGTGCAAAGCTTTTCTGAAAATGGTGTTAATGTTAGCACAAACACTTTCTATAATGGTCCGTAACACTGAGCTGTTTTCTGTGCAGCAACTCTTCAGAGTATTTGACCTTTTTTGCTTATTTTTTAATGTAGTATATAGCAATAATTTTTTTTTATTTTACAGTTTGACCATGTACGTATCTTATAGTTTTTCGGTCTACATGTTTTTAACTACAGGGTTGTTAAAATCAGGAAAGAAAAAAGAAGCAGAACAGAAAAATACCGTAAGACAAGAAACTTACACAGCAGTGTCATGCTGATCACTAGGACAGCCCTCTGAGCTCACTCTCAAACCAGGTTTGCAGCACATCCAGGTAGAGAATCTGGAAGCATGGAGCTGAAGCCCAGATGCAGAGCACAGGTGACCCTCCTGGCTATGCACGTGCAGCAGCTTGAGTAGGGTTAAGGCACAAGTGGCTGGTTTGACTGCCGTTCTGCCTGCTGAGGGGTTGTGGGGAGCACCCTGTTCACTGCTGTGCATGACAGCCTCTATGGAGGGCCCTATAGCAGAGGTTGGCAGCAGAAGGTCAAAATCGCAGCAGCCTCACAGTTGTTCCTTGCAGATGGTGGAAATCCTCTCCTACCTTTAATATGCAATGTATAGAAAAAAAAATGTGTTATATCTTTTCAGTTTACAGAGATTCATGCTCTGGGTTTTTTTATTCTTCAGTGTGCAGCTGTTCACACTCTGCCAGGCATGTATTGGCTAAATACTTTACTTAAAAACTAACCCATTTTATGGAGACTTTCTTTAATGAGGAAAACAGGAAGATCCAGATTCTACCGTTTTTAAAGCATTAGTACTTAAAAGAGGAAATGCATCTGTGGCATATTATTTATTAAATTATATTTCATGATTCTTTGATGCGAACAAATCAAAATTGACTGTTTTGCCAATATTAATTCCCCACTGGTGCATCTCACAGAGCAGTCTCTTCCAGGGACAGGTCCAGTTCCTCAGGGAAGTAAATAACTCAATGATTTACTGATAGAGCCACCCAGTATATATATCACCCATGTCTCATACATCACTGTCACAGGCAACAGCTTGCCTTGCTAAGTGATTCTGTGTTGCTCTTTTTGGGCTTCTTTCTCCTGTAATCAGTTCATCCTACAAAACCCATATAATTTTGCCCTGGCTTATATGGGTGGATGTAGTTTGAAAATGTAATTCTATAAACTTAAATAAAATGGTTGTCTTTGTGAATTTACACTTTATCACTGAAAAAATTATGATAGCTGTCAGTAACTATGCTGTGGATTCTCCTCATGCGTTTCAGGATGGTTTTCTGAATCTCTTAGAACATTTTAAGGTTTCTGCTCTGATAAGACATTTTCAAAGTCAAGGAGTGCTCCTTACATTTTAAAGATTAGGAATAAACCGTGGATAATCTAAGGCTATATTTAAACTGCTAAATAAAGATTTTGGGATTTCAAACATAAGCTGCTCCAGTTTTGAGACTACTGTTTTGAAAAACTCCATGTGCTAGCCAGATATTCTTGCCATCCTGTCAATAGCTCTTGCAGCAAAAGTTATGATCAAGTTCAGAAAGATTTCCCAATTATTTATAGCTCAGAATTGCTTCAAAGGAATGTTGCCCTAAATTTGTGAGGGATTACAATTGCTGATCTCAGCAATAAGGCTTGGATTCATAATGCCTTAAGGCACTACATTGACCTACAGCAAGAACAACCCTAATCAAAATCCAAGATCTGAGCCTACTTTTCTTGAATTTTGCCCTCTGAAAACAGCAAGGTTGGAGGGAGTGTTTTCTACTTAATTGAATGCATTCAGTTTTCTTAATTCATTGCATCCAGGAACAGTACCCCACCATTGGCAGTATCCCACCTAACTCCAGGTATTCCCTTAAAATACCTGAAATGAAAGCGTAGTCAGAGACTTTTTACACTGTCAGTGGGGAGCTGAGCCCCTCTAGGAGTCAGTTCAAATCATCTGAGTATGGGCTTAGTCATAGTTTTGTAGTCAGAGACTTTTTACACTGTCAGCGGGGAGCTGAGCTCCTCTAGGAGTCAGTTCAAATCATCTGAGTATGGGCTTAGTCATAGTTTACGGCTATGGCTTTCTGAGGTTCAGGACCCCTGGGATAAATGTCTCTTCAAGACCGGCACACTCTTGTCTCCACTGGGAATAGAGTATCTGGATTGCCTAAATCAATTTGGATTTGTTTTTACAGCCCCGAGGGACAGTGCTAGTAATCTATGAGGGATAATACAAAGGGTGGTTCAGACTCTGAGTCTTTTCAGTTAAACACATCAAGCATACTAAATAATCTGCTGTGTTTACCTGAATCTGCCTCTTGCTATCCTCATGTAGCATTGTTTACAACCTGAAGAGGGAAAGATTTTCTTTTGTGCTCTAGTACATCCTTTATGCTCCCTCCCCCATCCTTTGAAGGACCTCCCTGATAAAACAAAGTGCTTGACAGTTCTCTGCAGCTTCCTAACTCTTAGGGTTACCTTGTTCTTTGGTACTGGGGTCTTTGGCACCTCTGGGTGTCTTTACATTCAGAGGCATAAAGAATAAGTGAAGACTAGGAGACTAGGCTGAGTGTGGTGCCCCACTTGTCCACCAGACTGAATTGCTACCATGTTCCGTAGGTGTATTTTGGGCTCCTTGGGTAAGCTCTCCCCAGACACATCTCTTTGAAGACAGTAACTGTGAGTGCTGCAAGCTGGAGTCAGTTGGTGCCATTTGACCTTGGACCAGGCGTTGCTCCTTGGCCTTTTCTTTCTTTGGAAGTATAAATGGTATAAACTTACGACCACAAAACATCACACATACATGAAATTCAGGCTTTTCCCCACCTCTAGCCTTGATGAGTATGTTCAGAATGGAAATCCTTTATCCACATCTTCAGCAATGGATTTTCTTTACTGGGGGGTATTTAGCACGTGCTGTGCTGGCTGAATGCCACCTCTGGGATTGGTTGGACCAGGTAGACCTTTAGTAGAGTAATGTCCCTGTGAAGCTGATGTTATCAGAAAGGAAAAAGAGGATATTTGTTGGAGAATATATTTGTCTTTAAATTGGCATTTAACCTGTTTGTAAGAAGGAAATGCCTGGTTTTATCATTTTTAAAAGATAATCAGTTAAAAAGCAGTGATTGCTACAGCATGGTAGATGTTTTCTGAGTGTAGCTTCTGTGCTGAAAGTTGTTATGATCTTTTATTAAAACCGTTTGGGACCCATTTATGGTGCCTTCTCTTGTGCAGATGGTTTCAGTGATGTCAGAATGAAGTAAGGTGCAAGTGAGGGCAAACAACACAGCAGTATTTGTCTCTGGTCAGAAACTTTTCCTTTGACAGACTCTACTGTCTAAAACCAATGACACCTCTAAATCAACAACAACAACAAAAAAGGGAGCAGAAGAGATTTGTGGCTTTGTTGAAGATTACACAGAACAAGTAGTTCCTGAAGGGATGCTTCCCCTTTGACTGACTGGTAGATAAAGAGAGAGCTTTCAGTCTTCATTAATTAAAAAAAAAATGTAAAAAACCCCAGACAGTTTCAACTAAATGGATGAGTACAGCTTGGTGTTAGATGTAAGCCGATGCTGGGAATGCGTTTGGAAGGACGAACAGAAGGGCACATATCTTCAAATAAAAAGAGGAGCTAAAGTTGGAGATTTTAAAAATTATTTTTTAAAAACAGAATCTAGAGATGCTTTAAAAATGTATTTGTAGTTTGAATGGATAAAAATTCCATTCTTAAATATATTTTATTCTAGGTACGTATCTTTCAGACAAGAATACTGTTTGCATATTTTTCTTTAAAGGGTTTTGCACTTCTGCATAAAAACCTTATTAATTATTTGTAACTGCTTGTCATCATATTCTGATAATAGAGGCCTGGTTAAGGATAATAACTACCACATCCTTATTTTGGGTCATATAGATAATATAATATGTATATATACACATATACATACACGATTCTTGGTGCAATATTACCCAAAGCATCTCCTTTCTCCCTGTACACAGGACCAAAAGTGCAGGCACATCATTTATTGATAAGACAAAAAGAATGTAATGAAATTATCAATGTTCTTGAATTAATTATGAACATGATTAAGAAAGCTAAAATCTCAGGAGCCAGGATCTCATTACCCATTCAGTCTTAGGGATTGCTTTCATTCAGCAAGGCAAAAAGGCTTTGAGCAGTCCCACAATTGCCTTAGTCTCATTTATTTGTGGTAGTATTAAGGTTTATTTGTTTTCTGGTTTGCACTTCTTCTGAAATTATTTCTCTTAGTTTATTCATTTAACAAAATGTTCCTTCTTGTGCTACAGAAGAAATTGCCTATAAGGCCTACATAGGTTCTTCAGTCTGCAAACCTCCCTTTGAGAACATTTCTTTCAACTCACATTGCTGGAGCTCCTAAATATCTTTCAAGGTAAGTCTGAGAATGTAGCCAAAAAAGTTCTTTCAGATTTATGTCTGCAGCTGTACTACAGTACTGTCTGATTCCCATTCAGCTCGGAGCCTTAATGACATCATTATTACGCTGTCTGAACCAGATTTAACTTGGAGCCTGCACTGTATTGTTGCTTATCTTCCTTCCTATGTGGGAGATTCAGTATTACTTTGTTTAAAAAAATAGCAATGAGCAAGCGATGGTGTCGCAGTGTTTCAGATTCTAAACTTCCAAAAACCGGGGAGACGGAATCAGTGCTGGATACATGCAAGCATGTCTTTTAAAAATTGATTTCTGAGTCTAAGAAATTACAGTCGGGTGATGCTTTTCTTGCACAACTGTCTGAACGAGGAGCGTGGTGTGCAGCTGCCTTATTTACAGAGTCATAATGCACTGTATTACTTAACAATTTTGATTTTTTGTCTTTACAAGGCCCTTCTGAATTTCTTGTTATTGCAGGGTTTGTCCCCAAATGAATTTCTGAATGATGGGGCATAATGATTAAATTCTGGCAGTAGCCCTGCAGATATAGCTCTGCACTTAGGATTTTCAAAAACAGAGATAAAGTCTTGTTAGCTCAAGAAGCAGAGATCTAACAGACTGCAGGTCTTTTTGGTGTTCTTCTTTTCTTTTGTTTTGTTGTTGTTCTTCTATTAATAGTAGTATGATATGTTTCTTATTGTTCCTGTTTTTTATGTTCAAAAAGAAGAGAGGAATCCGTAGCCCTATATTTGGTACAAGCTATTATCTACCAGAATACACCAAGGACAGCAAAGAACATATTTTAGATTTAAATAAGTGCTGTCTGTGACAAATGAGAAAGATTGATTCCAGTTGTTTTCTCCATAATGCTTTGATATAGTATTTTACTGCCTTTCCTAATCTCAGTTAATAAATATAAACAAAATGCAAAGCAATTAATTTGCTCAGAGTATGTACATCACCCAAATGGGACAATCAGACTGAAAAACAATGATAATGCCTTTCTTCCCTCTTGGTAACCTTGAAATGTAGGATTGCATTTGCAACCTGGAACAAAAAGCATGTACAAATACCGTTCGTCTCTTCCTGTAGGTCTGCAGACCTACCAAATGACAGTGTGTTTAAAGAAATACATTTAGAGGAACTTTTGTTAAAACTGACATGTGGAAGTCATTGATACTCCTGGCATATACATCCCATGGCAATTAGAAAACATTATTCCTGGGATTTTTTAAGATTCAGGGATGTGAGTTCTTTAAATTTATGTCTAAGTGAAAGATTTTACCCTCAATACAGTTCTTTGCTGTCTGCTTCAAGATTTCATATTTTATTTAAAAAATGGCTATTGAAGATAATTTGACACACTCTTAAAAACTATACTCCATCGCTCTGGGCCTGGTTTTAGCTTTCATTTTGATGGCAACTTTGCAAGTGTTAAAGCCATATATGACATAAAGAGCATAAATTCTATTCCTGTGTCAGATAGAAGAAAAATTTTTTTTCTCCTTTTTAAGGCTATTTTTTTTTTTGAAAGGTACTGAAGGTAAAGCTTTTAAATTTCACCTCTTTCTGCACGACTGAAAATATCCCTGTCTGTTTTGATATTTCTCTCCCATACCAGCCTTAAAAAACAATATTCTGTAGTTGCAAGAAATTGATCAAGTTACAGAGTGTTTCCAGTTTTATCGAGAGAGAGAAGTTCATCAGCATATTTTTAGGTGCCATCTCTCCCTTTAGCACTTGGATATTTTCTGATGCTCAAGCAAAATAGTTTGGAGGACCAAATTTATTATCTAATAAGAAATATATAGCTACCAGTAAATGCAGGAGTAAATAAACAGATTGTCACCTGTGTGGTATGAACCTTGAAAATAAACCTATTTCTTTAAACTGTATTATCATAAGAAAATACACTGTTTTGTTTTATTGATGTTGCAATATATTTCTAATACAAAATTCATGCTGATTTTGTTATCTCAAAGAGTTCACGTTTGCATAAACTACAGTGAAAGCACTTACTGAACTAAAATTACACAGTTTAATAGGAAATGTTTAAATCAAAGAATCAGTAAGAATGTAACCTTCTGCATTTGTGGTGAATACTAAATTGCACCAATTAAAATAGTTCAAATGTGTAAGAGTTTTCATTTGGTCTGTGAACCTTTGTAATGAAGACAGAACAGAAAGGCTGACTTTTTGCATTTGCTTACCCCCATTCGAGATTTTTCTTGTTTTCTGTCAGGGGAATGGATTTGGACTGAAGGTGGGAAAGTACGTTCATAGTTTGGGTCACTGGGGAAGAGTTATGGAAGGATTACAAGGTGAGGCTCTAAATGAGCTCTCAGAGAATTGCTCTTTAGGATAAGAAACAAGCTGCTTGTTTACTAGAATCTGAATTTCTTTTTTCTCATTATTGTTCAGAGGAATAGTCGAGGAAAAAAAGGCAGTGTCTCCAAAATAAGTCAGGAGGGAATCCAAGAAGTTTGAGATCCTCAAATTACGCATGCTGATTATATGTCACTTCGATCCCATTAACTCCTGAGACACAAGGGACTGACTGTTGCAATCAATAATTTAACTCAGACTGACTTTGGAAAGAACAGAATCAGGACCAAGGTAATTGTGAAGGTGACTATTTAGTGCAAATGCTTGAACTCAAGTTAGCAGTGAGAAGGTGTCGTCAATGCATATTTTTTACCGACTCTCCCAATCTCTCGAAATGCAGCGTTTATCTAGTGGGCCTCTCGTGGCCATGAGCCGATTGACATTTCACAGCTGTGTCAAACTGAGTGCAGAAGGGTTTTTTTCCTTTTCTCAATGCTAATCAAAAAGTAATGCTTAGAGACCTCTGTTATCTAATTACTGGCAAGATCAACAAATCATCATTTAAATGAATTAGATTTGCAGTGTTTTTAAACTGTATTTAAATCCTTTCTTATGAAAAAATATAAATTATACTTTAAAATGATTTTTTGTTTAAAGTTGTGAGTGTATCTCCTTTGATATGAAGTAAGTCAAAATACTAAGAATTTAAACAGCTGAGGTTCACTAAACAGCTGACTGATAACATAGCATCTTCATTTTACTTTTGGAAGTTCAAGAAAAGTTACAATTACATTTTCCATTGCAAAGAATAAAAAATATCTTCATCAGCAAATAAAATCTGAAGACTGCCTTCCAATAAGCGCTTTGACAGAAAATATCAGTGAATGGTATTTAGATATTGACTTTTTTAAAAAAATAGGTTTTCAAACAGAATGACAGGAAGCCGATTTTAGACAGGCTCAGTTAAACTCTTTCTGCATATAGTGTCCTAGTTTAGTTCAAATCAGTATTTTCAAGAATATTGAATTCTACTATAGCAAAGTATTACATCTTTGCAGAGTAACAGGCTTTTAGTACAAGGGACATTTGGGGCAGGGGCGCTTACAGCGTTGTGGTGTATCCTCGTCATTTTTGCTGCTGCTGCTCAGATTCAATGCGTATGACATCTGGTAGCACAGAGATAGTTTGCATTACTTTCAGAAGAAGTTATTTTGTGAGAGGTCAGCTTTGTTCTGAATGGGTTAAACAGAACTACCTGCTTTAGATTGATTTAAATCAGCAATGAATCTGCTCATAAAGCTGCTGTTACTGGATATTACACTGCTATCTTAGTCCTTTGATAGCCCCGATAAGAAGTGCTTACCACAGAGGATGCTCCTAAAGGACAGATATTGTTTCCTGTACCTCAGGGAGTAAAACGCCATACTGCTGGATCAGGAACTTTTACTAACAGCAAGTAAATTCAGGCCTTATCAAGTTACAGCACAAACTGCACTCATGTTTTATTATTCTCATTAGAGATTTAAGGACTAATTCCAGTTGTTAGCGCTTAGCAGCTTAATGTTTTCCGTGGATAAGAATTAAGATTCTTCTGGGGGATTTTTTTATTTGCTAAAGCTTGCAAAATATAATGTGGTAATGCACTTACTTTGATGTAATACAATAGGATTTCCTAAATGTTTTTAAGGGATAGAGTTTTAAAAATTTATATCTAATAACTGAATTTTTCAACTCCAAAATACTCTCCTTTTCAGTCAAATAGAGTTTTTAGACCTAAAAAAGGACAGATTTAGCTTTGAAAAAAGTATGATACAAATATTTTTAGTCCTTTTCTATGCATTACTAATGCTTTCAAATAGATGTAGATCCACAAAGGTAAGTTAAGGATGTCAGCATGCAGAAAATTATTAATTGAACCGATTTATTACAAACCCTTCTTTACAAGCAATGATGTTGACACATTTTTGAGTCAGAAAAGGAGTAAATATGGGTTAACTAAGTTTCTACTGAAATGTCATATTCAAATTTTCCATGCATTAATTTCTCCAGAGATTCATGAAGACATGAAATTGAATGATGAGGAACAAATAATAATATATTTACATTAGGTCTATGAAGGTAATGATGTCAGAGGAATGAATCTGTGTTTTCTCATCAGGTGATGTGGAACTGAAGCGAGAGCTTCATTATCTCAGATTTCCAAGTTTGACTTACTTTGAGAAACTAGGATTTGGGAATCTTACAGGTGGATTTCAGAGCTGCAGCGGTGCCACTAATCCCAGCCATAGGTAGGGCAAACACTTTTGATCCCAAGGCTCTGATGCATCTGATCTTAAAGTATTGGCTCCCCCATGACTTGTCAGTCTTCCTGTCTCCAAGTCATTCTCTCAGGTCACAGACACTGCAGATACTGCAAGCTTAGTTAGAATGACCTTGCATCTACGGAAGTTCAGTCTGGGTAATTAAGTTCGCTTATCTAAATAATTAATACCATTTACTATAATTCACCTGGATGCAATGGTCATAATTTGCAGTCCTCACGTGTTATAGAATTTTGGTGTGAGTTGTTACAGTTGTTGCACTCTCTATGGGCACGTTTCTGTTTGATTCCTCTTTTTATTTTCTCTCTAACTCATTGGATGCATCTTATTTGAAATGTTTTCTTTGGTAATACTACTTCATAAAGGCAGGCCCTGTAAGGGCATCACAGCTAATCAATAATAATTGCTGTTAGTAATGATTATTGATTAGCTATGACGTTGCATTTGGAAGGTATTTTTCACGGAGTAGCAATACCAGGAACAATAGGATATGTCCCGTTGACTCAGGGACGTGTTTCCAGAAAAGCTTTTAAATAGGCATATTTGAGTATAAAGTTAGGTTATACAACAGCTAGTTCCTTGGTTAGTTTACTCTTTTTAACAGGTGAGGCTTGCTATTGGTACTCTTCGCTTTCATGCAAGACTGTTTTTCCTCTGTTATTTTCCTTTTGAGGCTTAAGGTTGTACTTCTTGCAGTCTTGTTATTGGGTGTAATCCTCTCCCATATAAAAAATAAATTTATTATGAGGATCTCTCACTAGATATGTTGGAAAACTTACATATAGCTGTTCTGTGTCCAAAATGCTGTTCAGTAGATTTTCCAAAGCACCCAGGTAACAGCTGGTGCAGGCCATGTGCCAGCCTTGACAGCCCATATGCTCTCTTTAGTGCTGTAATTATCTCAACACAAAACTCTGATAACCCAGTCTACAGGGCCCAGTTTCACTAGGTTAAATTGACTCAGTGGCTTTGTTAGTAAGTTCCTTTGGCACAGTAAGAACTTCATCAAGACTTTAAGTATTGTGGCAGGCTTGGAAAACCAACATGACTGCTAGTTTCAGGACAGGTGTCTTATTAACCCTAGGAGATGGTAGGTTTCAGTTCATTATAGGGCATCCAGCAGCACTACTACAGTTAAAGTTCTGTCATTGTTTCCGCTACAGGCCCTCCTTTTCCAGAAGACTTTCTGATTCCTTTGGTTTAGCCTGCTTTGGGCTATACTTTGGCATATGACTCCTCTGCCTGGAGGCATTTTTCTTTTCTTTAAACAAAATTTGATCAAGATTGCTTTAGTTGTGGGTTTGGTTTTTTTTTTTTTAAATTAGGATTAGAGGAAAAAATAACACTTTGCTTAGTTTTTATGCTGCTTCCAGCTTGAAAAGGTTATGAATATTTTTCTTTCTAAAATAAACACTTTGAGTATCATGACTTTATGCAAGCATCTTGGGACAGAAAAAAACATAAATAGAATAAATTGGGATCTACTGTATTCCACATTGTGAGCAACAGGAAGAAAAGAGAGCGAAGGTCAATATCTCAACTTTTTTTTTTCGAATGAGTCTGCATGTACCAGAAGAGTGCATATTCAATTGTGTGTGTTTGTCCAGAGTTCCTTCTGATACCTTTGCAATGCCTGAGCCAAAGTCCAGTTAAGAGTAAAAAATAGACCAATGATATATGTCTGATGTGTGCTACTAGTATTGGTTCAATTCCTTGTGGACAGGTGCTCATGTACTACTGGATGCTTAGATAGTCCCATTGTAGTGGCTGATGCACGTGGGTCTCATCCAAAGTCAGGAGTTAATAAAATCTTTCTATTAGGCTTTTGGTAAGACATTTAGTGGATGTGAATTAACTAGGGGTGGTCTCTGTGATTCAAACTGATGGGGGGTGAGCATGAAGGAAGCTAAAATATTGTCTGTATAATGCAAGGCTAAGCCAAAAGCTGCTTGCCTTGTCTGTTCAGAACCCTCATTGATTCTTCCAGGGTGAAGAATCTTCTTTACATGGGTTATTTAAATTATAACTCACCACTTGGTGGATGGTGGCTGTCAGCAGCTCTCCGCTTGGCAAGCTGACCTTTTGCATTAGTGCAGGATGTATGGGGTAACTTTTAAAGCTCTGCAAATAGTTTGCTACCACTTGCTGAAATAAGGTGGTTGCAGTTTGGAAGTTAGTGAACTCCAGCTTCACTCTGCTGGAGAAGAAACACAAGGACTCTTGTTATCTAGCTGTCTTCCACAGGTAGTCATGCAACTAAAGTCATCGTTTATATGTTGTCAGGAGTACTCACCAAATTTATTGACTTGCACATTATTCTCTGCAAATAAGTTCTAGCTGCTCTCTTCATATTATAATTAAAACAGCAAGGACTTTAATCATTTATGAAATTTTAAACTACATACTGAATATAAATATATCATTCAATGTGATAGAATGAATTAAATTCATCATTGTCAAATAAATGTATGAAGGATGAAATATCTCTCATCCCACATAATTATCCAATAAAAAGTCTGTTTGCCAAGTGCTGTAGTACAGCATGTGGTTTGTATCATCTTCAGGATATTTCCAGCAAATGAAAGACTTTCAAAATACCTTTAAAAAGTACATTTTCCAAGGATTGTTTTTAATAACAGCTAGCTTAGACCTAAACCTTATATTGAAATTTGACCGTAGAAGGAATCACTAGCTCTTCATTAGTACTGGGAGGGGTGTCAGCTACTCTGCAGGTTGGGTAGACGTTTTCTTTCATTACCTAATGAAGAGGCCTCTGACAGTCCAATGTTTCTGAAGAACAAACGAGACTGCTGTTATTTGCCTTTCATTCTGCAGTCCCACTGAAACTATGTCCCACTACAGAAACGATGAAGCTGTTGCAAGTACAGGACAAATCTGGCTTGAAGGGGGCTCCAGCAGCAGTGACAGCTGTTCCCACTCGGTCACAGTGCTGTGACACTGGGCGAGATGTCCATCTCTGAGGGAAGCCTCATTTGCTTTCTTTTGGTTTTGTGTGGCCATGGGTTTTAGAGGTGAGTTTAGACATTGTTCTGTGACCTCACTCTTTCTTCAGGAACAATCAATCTGGGGAATAAAATATAGCAAAAATATCGGTAACTTTTCTTCCTTAACCTACCTTGTCTTATGGTGCTATCCCTGCAGAAAACCTTGTCCAGCTTCTGTTTGCCCTTCCATGTTCTCACAAAAGTGGCTGAAAACCAAACACAGGATAACTCTTGCTAAAGACATGAGCAATATCTATTCTTTTTGGAGATCTCATCCTTTCCTTTGACATTTTCTTTGTCAACACTTTTTATCCATATTTTTTTCTCGGAATAGGTTTATTTTTCTGCATCAGACTCCCATAAACTCCTGTAAGTGCTGCCTGTCTTCTCTGTTTTCCTCGTGACTCCTGCAAATTTTCTTGTCATTATTGACAAACAAGTGGTGTATTTCACTAAAGCAGCAGTTCCGGAGTCTTGTGCTCAAAAACTCAGAGAGGACCTCCCTATGCCGGCATCCTTCAGTGGATGGGCAGTTCTCTTAGGTAGATGGAGTGCGACAGAGTCACTTTTTTCGCTCAATTACTTTACAGATTAAAGCTTTTTGCATGCTGGACACCTATCTTTATAGAGGATCTTGTGCCATATATGTCACTGGTCAATCATCAGATGATGTTAGTTCGGACTCTTGCTTGAAACCCTACAGAGGCCAAAATGATTCTGCTGGATCCAGCAGAGGGGGCTGGATCCAGCTTCAGATCATTACTGATGTAGATTGTATTCAAATCACCGACCTACAATTTATTCTGGGTTGACAAATACTTAAATTAATGAAGCAATCACTGTCTTGAATAACACCGACAATGTATTCTGAATTCATAGTTAGTATGCCAGTAGAAAGAAATTAAGAAAATAGAATATATTTAATGTTTCTCATCTGTGTTAGATACATCACCTTCCTTTTTCACATGTAGCATAAATTAGATGCTTTTCACTCTGTGTATTATTTGTATAGTGTTTGGCCATATATCAGGATGAAATACAGGTCTCTAATTAGCTCCTTCCAAGCACTTACAGTTACCCCAGTCTGGTGATCACCCAAATATGGCCCTAGTGATTGCTTGTACATGCAATTGGACAGCCATGGTAAAAATCTTTCTAAAGCTTTCTCATGGCTCACAACCATAGTATGAGCAGTAATTGTCTCAGACAGTTCACAGGGATCTGGCAGTTTGCTTGTTATAGGGAAGCTTGCATCATGAAAGAAGACATTTGAGGTTTAATGATATCTTTCTAATAGCTTGATGATAGAGTTCCTTTATACAGAATGATTTTATTATGTTGGAAATATAATTTTCACAAAGTCTCAAAGCAAAAAAAGTAGAAGTAAAGTACATTTGCTAAAACCTTTCAATTATTTTTCTCTTTTTTTCCAGTATTGTTTCAAAGACTGGAAGGTGATGTTGTATTCCTTGGTGTGCTGTTTAAAGTCAGGAGCGGCAATATTTAGCACATGCTTGGGCAGCCGTGTTTGAAATCCATGCTTCCTCTCTCTGGTGTTCTGATGTGCCTTTAGGGGATGCTTGCCTGTTTGTAGTTTGTTTTCTTTTGTTTAAGGTTTCAGCTACTGCATTGACTAATGATTATATAGCAGTAAACTCTCATCCCTGCTAAATTCAGAGGTAATGCCTCAAAAGCATTTTTCCCCTGTGTGACATAAAACAATAAAAGAACTAGACAATCCCCTTTTGATGAAGAATAATCCTTTGTTTAAAGAAAAAAAAAAGGCAAGCATCTTCTTGATGCCAGAGGGTGTAGAATTCAAATCAAAGATTAAGCTAATTGATAAAAATCTAACAAATGTCTCACAGTATAATCCTCTTTAGGCAAAGTTAACATTTTTCACATTGACAAGTCTCCAGTATTAATCACCTGTGTGTTTTAGTATGATATTGCACTTGGTTCTGAACTGTGCGATATCTTTTTGGTACAGAAATAACATGGGACATACTGAATCTGAATTTCATCTCACTTAGAGCTCTAAAGTAAATTTCTTTCCTTCAGTAGTGTTGCCTCTGTAGAAAACTGACAGGACCTCAGAATTCAGAGATGAACATCAACTCATTGCTAATATAATTTAGCAATGTATATCTCCTGTATTTAGTGTAATAAATAAGAAATACATATTTATAATTTTAATGAGATTTTGGAAAAAACCTTTACATATTCTCACTGGGGTACTCATCTCTACATTCAGCTATCCTAGTGAAAAATGTACAAAAAAAGTTCGAAATGTTTTGATTAGCCAATCACTTAAAAAAAAAAGAAAGAAAGAAAAGATGCCAACATGCTGTTTAATTATGTTCTGCCAGGATCTTCTGAGCCTTTCTATAATGTGATAAATTCAGCGCTGCCAATTTAGAGCAGTTGTTTGCCTAAAATATTAACAGCCGACTATAAGTGAGAAGTTAGTTCAATTTGAAAGAAAAGCTTACAGCTGAGAAGAGAAAGTGTGACATAGTTAAACTACCATTTCTGCAATTGTTGAATAGATTTATAGTAGACTCTTTCTTTTTTTTATTAGTAGAAGTTTCAGAGCAATAATTATCCATAGCTTCCCTTTTATCTAAGTAATGCCAAAGCTACCAGAGAAGTTTTGCATCTAGCTTTCAGTAGCTTTTTTTTTTTTTCTTTTTCTTTCTGTTTCTATTTTTTTCTTTTGCCTGCATTTCTGGGCTTGCAGTCAAATTATTAGCATAAAACTGGAAGGGCAGTTAGGTCCTGATGCGAATACTATTGCTGACATGTCTAAATAAATACAGAGTAATTACAGACTAGATATCCAGGCCTGCAGTCTGTCACATCTTTCTTACTCGACTGGTGGATGCAGCATAACTGGTAAACCTGCACCCTAATGAAAACTGGACAGTTGCTGTTTGCAGACTGAAGCCTCAGCAATAGTCTGTTCTCTTGCAATTCACTGAGTCCTGAGTTGACAATGAACACAAATACAATGACTGGCTTGAGTCTCATGAAAATTTGAGCCATTACATGAGTCTGATCTAACAGACGGACCAGAAACCAGTCAAAATTGGGCACTGAAAGCAGATGTTCCCAGTTTGAGCATCGTGTTCAGCCTTGTTCACAGAGAAACAAGATAACTGCTTCAGACACAGGTGCAGAATTACGACACTGCTATGGGCAAGAGCAGCCTGAAACCACGGCTTCCCCGACCATTTTCAGCATGTAAAGTCTACTCTCAATGGGAGCACCTGTGTCAGGAGCAATGAGGAAAACGAATGCATGTTGCAAACACTTTCTGCTGCTTGTTGCTTCCTAGGAGCAACACGCAGATTGACACAAATATGCAAGAATGACTGCTCATAAAGTTACTTAAGAACAATTGCCTTATGTCCATTAGCCTAATGTTTTGTGGGGAGACTGAAGTCTGAAAATGCTCAGATTCATAAAAATTAGAGCATCAAAGCCACCACTATATTTCTCTGTAACGAGTTTTTAACATTTTGGATGTTTGTCCTTTTGCAAAACCACTTACTCCACAAAGGTATAAAATACAGCACTTAATGGAGAAAGTACATTTACGCAAGTGCATTAGACAGTTTTTCCTTCTCTTCCTGCTTGATTGGCAGCCAGAGATCCTAGATGCAACGCTGTAGGAGATATTGTTTATAGCCAAAGCAGCAGGATCTGGCACCAGAGAGGACTCCACAGGCAGTTGTATTGATGGTAGCTTTGCAGTTGCCTCTGGGTCTTTCATGTGGCTGTGCTGATGAAAGCTATCTGGGCAGTTATATGCTCTTGGAAACCATTTCTTTTTCCATTGACATTTTAAATGGTTGTGCTGATTAACTGTTTGTATGCAGAGAATTTTAAAACCTGCACCACAGGAAGTCTCTGCAAAGGCTGCTGACACATGGTGTACATCTATATTTCTCTTTTCTGCCTAAAATCCCTTTCCTGTATTGGTGCAAACATTTGTTCAACTGCATTTGTGCATGTTTGCAGTGCTCCAACTCTGAGGAAGGAAATCTGAGGCTCTAGATACAGCATGATGTGATGTTTTAGTCCTGGCTTGCGGTTCCCTTCCCTGAAATAGCTTGGGGACTCCATTCTGCACATCTCAAGATGAGAAAAAAATGTAGTAGGAGACCATCCAGAAAGTTGGTTGCAGCTTTTTGAGCAGGTAAGTAAAGTTGTGGGTAGCCCCTGGTCTTTTCTCTCAGCTTCTGCTTGTCTCCTGCTACACACACAGCTGAGTAGGTGGGAGGAAAGGGTGGTTCATTAGCCCACATGGTTCTGTATTGGGTAGTCCATCAAAACAGTCGGCACATGTACGGTGTTTTTGGAGATCACCTGCAGATTCAGGCACATACATTGTCTTTGATAAGAAACCACAAGGGATACACAGTTTTGGAAGAAAGAAACCCCTGGCCCCATAGCTTTTATTACTCTTCAAAGGGGTGGGAATTCTAGACTGTGTTGTACTTTTGATCTCAATGAACATATTTCTCTGCTTAAATTTTAACACAGGTGTACATTTGTGTAGGATTGAAGACTGTATATGTTAAACAAAATTGTCAGCCAGTAAAGCATCGTCATATAAACCGAATGTTTTGCTCTTCATTGGGCAGAAATATGTTTTCTTTGTGATTGTATTTTAAAAGATAAATTCAATAATTTACATATTGCAGAACTGTAAGAGAAAGAATGGTCAAATTTCTATTCCACTTCTTTTTCTTCAAATAAATATTTAGCTGATGGAAATATAGTGGGGGTTTGCATGTTGCATTTTAAATTTATGTGGAAGAACTTTTAGAGCAATATTTACCCATGTTTTCTTTTTTTACCCAAGTAGCATCAAAACTATCAAAGAAGGCAAGTATTTAGTCTTCAAAAGTATAGAGATTTTCTTACACAAATGTAAGTTTTGTTTTGTAAGTATGTGAGTTTACATTTTAGTGTTAATATTTAACAATGAAATTAAATTATATTTAATATTATTTCTTATGGATTTCTTATGAGTTCTTTTACAAATAAAAATTATTTTTAAACAAAGTAAAATATGTGAGTTCCCAAATCCACAAATCAAACCAGTGAAAATATGAGGTTTACATTTCTGACATCTCTGAAACTTTGGACAAACTATGTGAATTTTGAAGTTATGCTTTTGAAACTGAAATCATGCAAGACTTACAGAGAATGGTCTCATTAGAAACACATTGCAGGCTTAAATCATGTCTGTACTTGTCAATGATGGAGTTCTTTTTGAAGTGTGTAACTCAGAAATATTTTTTATAAGTAAAGATCCTTCAACAAAACTGAAAAAAGGATAAAAAAAAAAAAAGAAAAAAACCCTAAAAAACAGAGGGCAGTTCCATGTACTTGTGATTGACTGTTCCTCCATTAAAATCACCACAGGATGATCAAGACAAATGTTTCACTGTATGTTTCAGGCTTTCATTGGCTCCAAAGAATCCTGGAAAAAACCTCCTGGTTTGCTCTATGTGGTAGATAGATAGTTTATGGCAAGCATCCTGACTTCTTCCTGTGGACCTGCTGCTATCCTCCCATTTCACTGGAAGCAAAGTTTGCTTCATTTCCGTTACAAGTCATATCATGGAAGGAAAGGGAGGGCAAAACATTGGCAGGCCAACACATTGAGAAGAAAATAAGGGAAACCCACATTTAATTATATAATTATTTCTCCATACAGAATCACATTTTGTTAGGGCAGGTCTCTCTGAGCAGACTTGAATGTCACTAAAGTGCATGCTATATACTGATCTACAAAGGGAAGAGTGGAGATTTGCAGAGGACTGATTTATTTTACAAATATAGTAGTCACTTAGCTTGCTGGCATTTTGCCAAGTTCCCTCACCATTATACTTTTTTAAAAAGTGCTTCCTTTCAAACTGAGCAGTTTCTCTATCTATTAAACATTGTGGTGACTTTCAACAGCAACAAACCAACTAACAATTTTTTTTCAGTTAGGTTTTGTTAGCACCCTTTTGCAAAGTCCATTGAATGATTAAAACTTCAGTATGTTCAGGATCAGGCTTCTTGCCTCAATTTGAACAGAGCTCCTGCTATCTTTGCTGGGAGTTCTGCCTGAGAAAAGTCTCGGACTTTGGCTTACTTGCTTGCTAAAACTCAGTCTATACCTTACAAATTATGTAAGACCCCCATGAAAAAACTGTAGGAGAGAATAAGCTTGCTGAAAAAGTTCCATGTTCATCAGTCTGTTCTGTAGAAGTATATTGGTTTCACTGATGCCTTGTTTTGAAAACCAGTAGGAATTATTTGGTTTTTTAAAATAAGCCAAGTCTATCTGAAATATAGCCTTTATTTTATGTTTGTTCCCAAACTTCAAACTTGTTTCAAAGGTCGTTGCAGTTTATATTCTATTGTCGATTTCTGTTGCATTGTATTTTCTTAACAATTTTACATTTTATTTTACATTCTGATTATTCTTAAATAATACAAAATACATAAAATTGTGCTTTTCAAAACATAAGCTGTCAAAACTTGTGCAATTTCCCACCTTTCTCACAATGGAAATTCCTGGGAAAATCAAACCTCAATCTTCTCTTCTGGTTTGAAACTTTCTTTTTAAACTGCTAAGTTTAAGTTCAGTTTAGTTTAAGGTAAGTTTAAACGTCTAAATTTAAGGTTCGGAATTTCAGTCAGGTATATTTTTATCTAAGATAGGATGTCAATCCACCTAGACAGCATAATCCATTATGGAAGAGGAGAGATGCAAAAAAAAAAGCACTAAGGCTTCTGACCACTTCTTCAGCTGTCGGAGACATAATAAATAGCTCTTCTTATTTATAACCTTTTTTGACTTTGCATTCACTTTTCCTTTGGTGGTAACAGAGTCTAACTCCAGGCAAACTTCCACTGTCCATCCAAACTTTGACTTCTTCATTTTAAGTGGAAGCCTTCATACTAGAGGAAATAGAGGTGAATTTTATCTTCTGTACTACTGAATATTCTGTTTAAATATGTCAAACATTTAAATGTGATGGATATCTAAAACCTTTTCTATGTTTTTACCAGTTTCTACTGAATTAAGTTCAAGAATTTCTCCTTGTTTGCAAAAATGTACTGGCAGTGGCTTTTTGTGCAGATTTGAACTTGGTTTTGAAGTTCTGTGTTCCACCAAATACAGTGATACTGAAATTCAGCTATATATACATTTATTCTATCTCCAGGAAGACAGTGACCTCTGAGAGGTTTGTATCCAGGCAGTCTAGAGATGTAGCTAAGTGACTCTTTAATGGAACTTGTGTGCTCCATTAGAATGTGCCTGATTTTTTTGAAACTTCAAATTTTAGCATCAGGTCTTCCAAACCTATTTAGAATTTGTAAAACTCTTAAGTGCTTCCTGCTGCCATGGAAACAATGACTATACAAGCTGTGTAATATGTATTGCATGAGTACTTCTGGGAGAAATGTGTTTTGCTTATACACAGAAGTATGATAACTCTTTTTAGTAAAAAATCACAGAATCATGGCTGAGGTTGGAAGGGACCTCTGGAGGTCATCTGGTTCAACAGTCCCGGCTCAAGCTGGGTCCTCCAAACCATGTCCAGATGGCTTTTTAGTATCTCCAAGGATGGAGATGACTGCACAACCACTCTTGGCAACCTGTGCCGATGGTCAGTCGCGCTCACAGTAAAGTGTTTCCTGATGTTCAGAAGGAACATCAGTTTGAGACTGTTGCCTCTGATCCTGCCACTTGATGCCACTGAAAAGAGTCTGACTCCATCCTCTTTGCACCACCACTTCAGGTATTTGTATACATCGATAAGATGCCCCCCGACCCTTCTCTTCTGCAGGCTGAACAGTCCCAGCTCTCTCAGCCTGTTCTCATATGTCAGATACTCCAGTCCCTTCATCATCCCTGTGCCCGGCTGCTGAACTCTCTCCAGAATGTCCATGTCTTTCCTCTGCTGAGGAGGCCAGAACTAGACACAGCACTCAGGGTATGGTCCCACCAGTGCTGCCTAAAGGGGAAAGACCTGCTGGTAATAATTTTTTTAATGCAGCTGAGGATACCATTTACTTTCTTTGCGGCAAGGGCACATTGCTGTCTTGTGTTCAACATGGGGTCCACGAGGAGCCCCAAGTCCTTTTTCTCCCAAGCAGCTTCCCAGCAGCTATGCCTTGTGTGGTGTAGATAGATAGGTAATAACCCTTTTTTGGTGGAAAAACGTTGTTTCCAAAGGCTCACTGTACCATAAAATATGAGGCTTGCAGTTTGTTCTGAGCGAGTTCCTTACAAGATTAGTTAAGGACATAACTTGCTTCTTTTACTTGAAATTTTAAAGATGTTATTCAGCTGTGGTGTAGTTCAATTCTCCTTATCTTCCAAATGAAAGGAATAATGTCAGAAAATGTGAGACACCTCAAAATCCTAAAAAGAAAAAAAACCCAAACCCTCAAACCCTACAACATCACACAAGTGTCATGTATCATTACAGCTGATACGGTTAAACACGTTATCATTGATCTGTAGTTAAGCAGGCTCCTGTTTTATAGACCTGTTATTTCAAAGCAGTCTATTCCTGATGTACCTGCAAGGCAGTATCCAAATCTACTTTGGTAAGTTCATCACTTATTAGTCATGACTAGTGAGCTGTTTTATTTCAGAGTTACATAAACCGTTTCTGATTATGATTTCATTTCTAGCTGATGAAAAGAGATAGTCAAAAGCTTAATTTTAGCACCAGAACCAAGCAGTCTTAGTGTAGGCATTTTCCTTGGCACTGGTGTAATATTGCTTATTAGAACTGAGCTGCTGAAGTGGGTAGATCTTGTATACATTCATGAATATTCTGGTCATGGGTAGTGACTAATTGTAAACAGGTGATCATAAATACGGTGGAAAACAAAGCAATGTGAATTTATTGTGTACTGATGTAAAAGGTTTATGATGCATTCAATTAAAAAACAGGGTGAGCTGACTGGATCTAACCACAAGGGTCTGAACTTGTTTGCTTCATCTTTAAATTGAAGCTCATATGCTTACCTAACGAAATCTACAGCTGACCTAAAAACGACTTTAAAGACATTCACCCCTTGTTTAGAGGGTTGAAAGCTGATTCAGAAAAGTGAGTTGTTTGTTATACTCATTGAAGTTATTTAAGCTATATCATATTTTGAGATGTTCCAGTCTAGATAACAACAAATGTATGAATGCACTTAAAATAAACTTCTAACTACATTGTGAATATTGTTGTCAGATGCCCCTGGGAACACCAGTCAGCTAGTGGTCCTGCGACCTGAGTGTTGGTTATTCTTCCACCCTGTTGTATCTCCTTTCAGTGTGGTTTCTGACACTATCTCACAAGCATTTCTTGGATTTGCTGCAGTCAAAGCAAAGTGAGTTGGGAAAAGGGAACTTGCTTTGCTTGTCAAACCAAATCTCACAATGGGGAAAATGAACTGGGATGTCAGTGTGCAAGACAAAAAGACAAAGGCTCTGTTTAGGCTTATCAATACACACACTTACTGCTGCAGTGTTCAAACAGCCAGATAGTCACAGACGTAGAACTCATTTTGCCTGGCTTTAGCCATCGAAAATTGGTACATCTAAGGCCAATCTCATCATTTCGGGCTTTATGGATTGCCAGTAAGGAGAAACAACACCATCAGGGAACAACTAACCTCGTCCTAAGTAGCAAATGTGTGCTGTCTGGGGGTGCCTTTGGAAGTGGATTCATCTTTCCCTGATGACTCTAAAGTGCTATACGTGACTGACTCAGACTTAAATGTTCAACTTGTAGACATCTAAACCAATGGTGGATGAATTCTGCCTGAAAAGTTCATCAGAAGTAGTTTTACTGTACATGTCATGCTCACAACTACATATATATATATTCAAAGTGAACCCTAGAACATCACAGAAGTGTTAGGTATCATTACAGCTGATATGGTTAAACACATTATCATTGGTCTGTTATTAAGCAGGCTTCCATTATAGACCTGTTATTTCAGAGCAGTCCATTTCTGATGTACCTGCAAGGCACTATCCAGATCTACTTTGGTAAATTCAGTTTTGTAAGTTCAGGTTTTCATCATTCAGTTTTGGTCCCCTCCTACAAAGAAGATACTGAGGTGCTGGAGGATGTCTAAAGAAGAGCAGTGAGGCTGGTGAAGGGTCTAGAGAACAAGTCTTATGAGGAGCAGCTGAGGGAACTAAGGTTGTTTAGTCTGGAGAAAAGGAGGCTCAGGGGAGACCTTATCACTCTCTACAATTACTTGAAAGGAGGGCGTAGTGAGGTGAGGATAAGCCTATGTCCTGGTTTGAGCTAAAACTTCCTTGTTTTGGGTAATGGACAAATAGAATTATTCCATGTAGTACAATAATTCCTCATTTAATTTGTTAAGGGGGTCAGGTGGAACGTTACATCGGAAGCCTTTAAAGGCAGCAGGCAGGGGGAGTGACTCCCTCTTGGCTTCCGGGCAGCGGCACGAAGGCAGCACTGCCGCAGCTCTGCCAGCAAGGGACCAGGCCGGAACCTGAGGGCTGCATCGTCCACATCGCTGAAGATTATAGGCTTTGAGCTATTGCTGCGTGAGTTTTCATCTAGAATCGGGCGTGATAACTGAGCTCTCCCAGCTGTTTCATGCCAAGGGTTTTTTCCCTGCTATTAAATTGGCTGCGTGCGGGGGCTCCTTACCCCCCGCCCCCGCCTTCGCCGGGGACAGAACTTTGCTCTGCGCTCCACCTGGGACGCAGCGGCAAAAGCCTTCACTCCCACCTTGTCATTGGATGCCTGCCCAGAGCACTGACCTTGAACAGGATTGCACAGAACTTTGGTTACCTGAGTCTTCTTTTCTTAGTTTTTCTTCCTTTCTCGGTTTGTGCATATGTATAGTAGTGAATAGTGGTGTGGCTATCTTGTTTTTTAAACCTTTTGTTTCAGTTTCCCAAATTCAAACCAAGGTGTGAATTTCTTCTTCTGTAAAACTCCTTCTGTCTCTAATGAGACAGAGGAGACATAGTTAAGGCATTAGAGGGGTTGTTTACCTCGGCCCTCGACCCTTAGCAGTCTCTTCTCTCAAGTAACAAGTGGTAGGACAAGAGGAAACAGCCTCAGGTTGTACCGGGCTAGATTTAAATGGGATATTAGGTAAAATTTCTTCACTAAAATAGTTGTCAATCATTGTAACAGGCTTCCCAGCGAAGTGGTAGAGTTACCATCCCTAGAAGTATTTAAAAGATGTGTAGATGTGGCACTTAAAGGCATGGTTAAGTAGTGGTGGACTTGGCAGTGCGGGGTTAATGATCTCAAATGGTTAATGATTTTAAACTCAATGATCTTAAAGGTCTTTTCTAACCTGAACAATACTACGATTCTATGATCTTTGTCCCTGTAGTGTCTGTACATGCTTTTAGACTACAGCAGCTTTAGGGACAAAAAGTCTACATCCATACTGGTAAGCTTAGTGGGCCAGGGACTATATTCTCTGATCCTTTGAGCAAGTGACAGGTTACAGTTAGTTCGCTCCCAACATAGTGGCCTGAAATATGCCAGGTAAAGAGATTAGTCTTCAGCCAGTGCCATTCCCTGAACTGTGTCCAGACATTGCAGTGGTGGGCTTACACAATGGCTGTGCCATAAAGCACGACGATATTTGTACAGTACCAGTGCTTGAGCCCATCATCCTGACACAATTTCTTCTGTTTTAGTATCATGGTGCCTTGGCTCTTCAGCCAGGCTGTATAGCCCAGCCGTAGCAGTGGTCACTCAATAACTATGTGATCACCTCCCTCTCTCATCTTTCTTTTGCAAGCTTCACTCTGTTCATGCAAATACTAGTTTTCTATATCCAGAGCTCTTGTTTGGCTTTGCTCGCCTCCAGTTACTAATTTATTTGTCTCCTTCTCTTTGCCTCTCACCATCTCAAGGTTGCTTTTATTCTCCTTGCCCTGAATATTTCTCTAAGTCTTGCTTCTCCTGATTTTGTTCTTCTGATGCAGTATGCTTTGGATGATTTTATTCTAGGGTTGCAAAGTAGAAGGTTCTGTACCACTGTCTCTATTCTCTTCCTACATTTGTTGGGATTTTGATGCTGTTGAATAATTAATATTTGCTAAAGTCCACGTTGAAAATGCTGAAAAAAGGTTAAAATATGTTAATAAACCTGGGAAAAATACAGAGGAAAGCATACTTAAATGAGCTATGCTAAAATGCTGTCCATATATCATGGACTACTATTCCAAAGAAAGCAGATATAAATGGAGATAGATGCATAAAACTGATTGTCAGTTTTATACCTAAGTATTCTGTGATTGAACTTCCTGATTTATCCCATTTAAAAATATGCTATAGATTTTCTAAGAAGGTGTACAAAAGACTACAGATTATTTTTGAATGTTGTTTTTATTAGATTTAATGATTTATACCTAAGTAAATGGGATTATTGGCTTTTGTAGGAATAAGATTAAATTCTTATCCTGTATTTGGGAAATGCAGATGGCGACTTCATCTACCAGTATTTGAAAATTAGCAGTTTCACACAGTTAAGCCAGCACTTTCTATCTTTGATAAAACCATTTTAAAATCTATTTCTTTCCATTTCCAGTTCAGACACAGTTTGTTAAAATACTGCCAGAATCTGTGGTCTGTACGACTGATTAAATGAGCTTCCTAAATATGATTTAAGGCTTTAATGATAAATGAGTACTATTTCCATCTGCTCATTCAGAAGTTTGAGTTGTTTTAGACAATTAAGGTGCCTAAAAAGACTACCTGGATCCTCCTAGGATTAAGATAGAGAAAAGACTCTAATCATCAAGGGTCTTCTCCATTTCTTACATTGCACATATCCTAGTGATTCTTCCTGTTTTTTGTACTGATTTCTCTCTAAAAGACAGACTCTTTCTCAGAACATTTAAAATGAATAGACAGCCATTCAAACAACATCCGTGCTTTATCAAAAGCTATGTCCCTTGTCATTTTTCAATTGCTAAGGTCTTTATGCTGTCCACACATTCTCACCTATATTATCAAACATTGTGGACTGGATTTGGGATTGTGCTGATCCCTTGTATAACATTTCATTGTGAAATGAGAGAGAAACATGCTATTTTTTACAAAGACATGATTTAAGAAAATTGTTGGACAACTCCTGTGGCAAAACCCTGTAGCTTTTGCCTCTTGTTTACCAAAAGCATCTTCTTAGCCAGTAACAATTTGACTAGCATCTACTTTTTAATTAAATGTTGCAGCATTTAGGAAGATGCATGCTAATCGGGGGCCCAGATCTGCAGCCCTCAGCTTTACAAGATGCTGCTCCAGCAGAGGCTGTAAAGCTCTCGATAAGAAGGGTAAGGAGCAAGGTGCAAGTCCCACAGCGATAACCTCCTGACTCCAGCATTATAGGTCTTTCTGCCGGAATTGAGTTCTACATCTTCCTCGATTGGTTATTGTCACAAATGAGTAATGGATGCACCCTGCCTGCGTCCCCAGGTACACGAGCCAGTCCATCAGGCC
>NW_010429601.1:51350-51782 GCF_000710305.1 Buceros rhinoceros silvestris
CCCTGCTTGCGCCCCCGGGTACCGGAGCCAGTCCATCAGGCCATTGGGAAGCACAGCTGCTGGCCGCAGGGGCAGGCAGATAACAGGCAGACCCTGAGAGAGCCGTTAAAGGCACCGCGAACACTGGGATGTGCGCTGGGTACCTGCAGCTCTTCTGAATAACCGCCTGCCTGTGACTGCTCCTCACCCTGCTTAGAGTGGGCATTAATCAAGCTGTTCCCTGAGATCACGTAGGAGACTAGATAAAGCGGTACAAACAAATCAAAAGCAGGGAGGCCATTGGAGAATGCACAGCATTCTGGCTGTACTAAGGTTGTTTTATTTTAGTTTATTTTTCAGGGGGGAGAAATGTTCAGCATGCCCTATTTGTACTGGCAATTGATGCTAGAATAATATATATACATACATGCATACATATATATTACATATATA
>NW_010429601.1:51882-62078 GCF_000710305.1 Buceros rhinoceros silvestris
TATATAAAATAAAGCCCTGCAAAATTGTCTAGCTAGCTGAGCAGCAAAATGCACTTGTCAGTTTTGGTTTGTTTGGTTTTTTTTTTGCTGTCAGTGATGATAACAAAAAAGTAAGTGGTATTTTAGTATATCTATCAGGAAATTGACTCATGCTGACCGAGAAGTCAGCAAATAGGTAAATAAGGCTGTGTTTTAATTTATTAAGCATGTTCTTCTGAAAATGGTGAGATTTGTATTGCTATAGCTAATGTAAAGGCGTGACTGGAGGTTTTCTAGAGCATACATGATAAAGTGAGTTTCTACTTAACATCTTGGGTATATTTGAAAGTCAGCTCAGTTTCTAAATCTATCTAACTTAGACAAATGCTCTATGTGTTCCCTCAGAGCTGGCTATTTGTAGCAGTTACTTATTCTGTGGGAGAGAAGGGGGAATGAGAGAGCAGAAAAAGTAAAAATTCTATAGTACTTGAATGTTACTACTTATAGTTTCAGAATTACAAAATAGGTTATTTATATTGTGGCTCAGAGCTATTCTGCACCATTTTTTCAGACTAGTCAAGTAAAAAGAAAATTTTTAAAACTCCATAGTTCTTTCTAAGCAGAGTATTTACAATAGTTCAAGGTGGAGCTCTCATGAACATATAGGTTAAGTTCTGTGCTATTTTCCCTTATAAGTCTTTTTTCTCAGTTGGTTTTAACTCTGTTGCTTTTTGACTGTTTGGACTGCAGTTTTATATGCTATGTTTTTGCCTGAAATAAAATTGTTTAAAAAAAAAATGATTAGCAAAGATTGTTTGGCATTTTTGGAATTAGGTTCAATGATAGAAGATTAACATTTCTCTAGAAATTATATTTGTACAACCTTTTATTTAAAAGGTCTGGCATCTCAGAAAAGAGAGATGTTGCTGAAACTATAGACAATACTTTTTGATCATCCCTATTCAAACCTCCCCAAACTCAGCCAAGTTATAAATCCATGGGTTTCTTTTTTTTTTCCCACTTGCTTAGTAGAGATTTGTTGGGCATGACAGAATTGCTGAGCAGACAATGATGTTTGAGAGATCTAAGGGCTCTCTTAGTCCCCTTAGGGCTCTCTATAGGCCCTAGAGCCCCTGTAGGGCTCTAGGACCTCCTTCTCGCTGCAAGGATCTATAAGAGGCACACAGACGAGTTTTGCCTCCACAGAGGTCCCTGAGCCCATTAACAAAGCTTTTCTATCTTATCTGTCTGTCCATCATGCCAGCCAAGCAAGCATGAAGAAGCTTGCTCTCATTTGTTCTCATTCTTTTCCCTAGTGATGCCAATACTGTATGAAAAGAGGAAGGAGCCGTTTATCTTGGGCTGTGAGTGGCGAGGAGGTAGTAGTCCGTGGAGCCAGGTGGGATTTCAGAAGAGGGCCTGGATATAGGCTATAGGAAGGCAGAAACACAAAGGATGAATATAGAGGAAGGGAAACTTGCAACATACTAAAGCGCTCATTAACGTGAGGTTCCACCTAGAAGGTGCCAAGTGCAAACCTGAATTCACTCACTATGGTGATATTATATATAGATCATACTGAGTTAATGGGCCATCTCACTTTCTAAATCTCCCTTTGTTAAGCACCTCAGCGCATCAAGCCCCAGGCATGTAGAGGTGAGCAGTCTGAAACGAGGAATTGACAGTTACGCTCAGAGATGCCCATCTGCCCACAAGTTTCTCTACAGTGAGATACGTACTGAAAAAGAGAGAATTGAAGAAAAAAAATGTTCTGAAACATGGTCAGCATCTTCATGGCAGAAGTGGAGAGAGAATCCAGCCCTCTGGGGTGCTGCTCATCTGTACCAACTGTGACACCATGAATCCCTTCCTTCCATCACTTGATCATGTGTCCCTTCCCATATGTATATGTCCCTTCCCACTTCTGCAGCAGGAGATATAAGATAATTGCCCATTCATTTTTTGAGGACCAGCTGTTGTTGGATATTGAAGTTTGGCTCATCAGACCAGGCTATATGAAATAGCCTCAGATGTTGTGTATCAAATTTAGCTTAACTCAAATTATGTTTACTGTTATCGGAATGCTGCTGGGCTCTTCATCCTGGCCCTTGCCCCTACTAAGTCGCAGCACTGGGGAAAAGAAGAACTAGGCTTCGGGGTTTGATCCTGCTTCCAGTGGAGTCATCAGGGATATTAAATTAAAACTAGGAGGCTGATATTCAAAGTACAGAAAGAAAAAGACAGCATGGTAAATTATGTTTTCAAGGTGGGGTAATGATTTAGGAGAACACCTACTATTTTGAAAGAGTAGTTATACATATTCAAGACAAAAGTTCTTACAAAACACCACAGTTAATGGAAATAAATAAAGGGGAGAATGAATCATGTCGAATTTTATCTTTATCTTCTAGGAGCTGTATGATCATACTGAGACTGATCCAAAAATTTTTAAGAGTCTTTCCCTTACTTCAGCTGTATTTTAATCTGTGCTTTAAACAAACAAATAAATCCTTAAAACAAACTAGTGAACCAAGTCTTGGAAAAGAAACCTCTGAAAAACAGCAACAGGCCTTACAAAGCTTGGAACCCTTCTCATTGTTTCCAAAGAGTGGTCCTAAAAGGTGATTTGTGGCTAAGACTTAGATCGTCTGGAAAATGGTCCCCTTGGAACTGAAGGGAAAACATGCACATGGGTAAATCACAGAACGTGCTGTTTTGCAAGAATTTTTGTTGCTCACACCGCCTTCCTCATTGGAGAGGCATTACCAGCTGAAACACTGTTTTCTGCAGAAGGCTTTATAGGGTATTCTTAGGGCTAAGTACATTTTCTGAGCATACGGAATTGTTCTGTGGATTGTCTGTGAAATGTCTTTGCTTTAATGTTTGCCATATGTGAAAATCAGCTTTGGTGGTTACACTACAATCTTCTAATAATAATAATGTTTACCCCTACCATGAATTAACTTTTAAGAGTTTGCCATTGCCTGGGTACTAACCTCTCTGCTCTGCTTGAAGTGCAGCCTCAAAGAAAGTTCTTGTTAGAATTTAAGATGTGAGGATTCATTTCTGCCTAACAATCTCCTACTCCTGCATTCCCTGAAGTGTATCCCATCTGCTTTTGGGAGCTCTCATTGCAATATGCAGTGATTGCAGGATAAGCACACCATTTTCCTGTCAATACTTTCCTATTAGCCTCCTGGATCCATACATCATCGTCTTGCTGGCCTGCAGTTTGCTTATCTTTGTCTCTGAGGCTGCCTTTGATTTATCTAACACCCAGGTTAATGAGGCATGGAGCCCAGGGTGGCTCCAAGGATAATGCACTCCTGTATAAAAATGCTTAAGGAAGGATCAAGTGATAATCCATTCTAGACTAAAAGGCCTAGCTCTTCAACAAATGTTGTATTTCTTAATCGCTAAGCTAAGACTATAATAGCTCCCTCTTAAGCTACTGCCATCAGTAAAACTATACATGCTAACTATATGAAATTTACAAAAGAACTGAAAATTAGATTTTAATTTGTGTTCCAAAAAAGGCAAAAAAAAAGTTCATTTCTTAGGAACAGTTATCACCATTATTTGACAGTGTTCTTATGCAAAAATAAGTTAGCTTTAATATTTAATTTACAGTAATAGTTTTATATTCCCTCACTGGGACCTATGTTTTTCTAAAGACAAAAATAACAGAAGCTAGAATGTTACTGTGGCAAGGATAAATCAAACTAGCTATTTCAATAATGGAGGTAATTACAAAGTGTATATATCTGAGATGTACTGAGTGGTTAGGGGTTGTTTAATTAACATAAAAATTTCAATATCATCAGCAAGTGTGTTGGTATCACAAAAGCATTGTTAAAAATGCATCTTAAAATAGTTATGCCTTTCCCTGTTCCTAGCTAGTACATAAGGCTAATATACTTTTACCTCCCATTTCTGCTAATTACCATCTTACACAGAAACATTTTAATGAAAGCAAGGTGAAGCTCCAAGTGAGCTTTCAAAGCCATATTTATTTGTTTATTTTTAAAGCTCTCTACCACATATTACTCTGATGTCTGTTTTAGCTTTTTTTTTTTTTTGGTTGTTGTTCTGTTTTGTTTTGTTTTGTTTTGTTTTGCTTGGTTGACCATATTGCGAATCTGCTACAGGCCCCTGAAATAGGTGTAATGTATAACCATTTAGAAAATGACATAGCACCAAATAATGGGATCATTCCTATGGGATGCCATGCTCATATTTTGGAGTAAAAGCCACACACAAGCCCAGCTTTCACCAGTTGGCCCACCACAACCCCCAAGGACTTGACCCAGGTAATAAGTCCTTTACTGGTCACTAAGCTACATTATTGAGATTTAGTTTGGATTTTGATGACATGACATTGTTAAGGGTTGTTATTGAGATGTAAATGATTTTCCATTGGGTCATTTAAGACACGTGAAGGACCTAATTTAGAATGAAAATTAGTTATTGATTATTCCAGCAATTAACAAAATAAATTTTAGCACTTATATTTTCAGAAGTCTTAAATTATTTTTTGGTGAAACTGACCCAAGCAGCTAGATTGACTCCTTAGGAATCTTTAAGATGTTTTGAAAAAAAAAAAAACCAAAGTTAAACAAACATTGCTGCATTCTTTGTGATCTTCTGTTTCAGAAGTAATTTTCCTTCTTCCACCTGCTATGGGTTACAGTAGTATGCGATGCAGTTGTCTATACGAGATGTTTTGAAAAAAAAAAACCAAAGTTAAACAAACATTGCTGCATTCTTTGTGATCTTCTGTTTCAGAAGTAATTTTCCTTCTTCCACCTGCTATGGGTTACAGTAGTATGCGATGCAGTTGTCTATACGATTGCACACTGTGGTCCATAGAGGATTAAAAATAAGTTTGGAGCATGTATGAAACTAAGAACTTCATCCTGTTTGTTGTCCTTCATCTTCTTTTTGAAAGTTCTCTCAGTAGATTAACATAATTTGTCAGCTATAGAGTTCATTTTCTCTATTTGCATTTCTTTCCTTATTACTTTGATTCTAACAACTTAAAAACATCCTGAGATAGGAGGCAGTCTTTTCAGATGCCCATTGTTACTTATAAACACCTCTTAATGGTATTGATAGCACAGATATTAACAAAATACACTCCCTATCACAGTGAAGACTGTGTTAGATAATCCCTAGGTATTTAAACTAGAAAATGTGTTTCTTGCATTTTTCACATGGAATGGTACTGAGAAATACTTAGACGCTGTTGCTTACACCCAGAAGGTCACACTGCTCTGTTATGTACTTGTTTTGTTGGCAAAAGTCAGAGAACACATCATATGAGTATGTTTTATAACTAACTCAGCTTATTCCTCTTTTTCCCTGTTTCTTCACTGCAAGCTCCAGCCGATGAAGAGTGTCAGGCACAAACAGAGCCGCATGCTTCCTAGTTATAGCTTCAGTGACTGGGTCCCAGTGATACTTTAATATATAAAATACTTAGGTAGGGAAATGGCACAAGCAGCTTGACTGGACTGCTAGAACTCATTACTTAATGTGCAGTGTGTGGATGGTACTGAACTCACTGAAACTAATACTGCGGTCAAGTTCTGTCTTTTGTGTTGCTATACCGTGTCAGGATCCTCCACACCTCAGATAATATTACATGGAAAGTTAGCTGCCTATCCACTGCACTCTGAACATGGCTTTAAGAGAACTCTTTGACACAGTGATATTTCAGTTTAAAAGTCCCTTTTAAAGTTAGCATCTAGTAGCAGAGGGTTGGTGTTTTTTAACGTTGGCTTTCCTTGAACAATTCTCTCTGTCTTCTTACATTTTTTCCCTGCTCTCTCAATGCTGCTGCTCAGATACAGGCAAAGTACCCACTGATTTAAATGAATTTTATATCCCCTCCCTGTGAATCTCTGTCGTTAGTTCTATGTCTGAATCATCAGGAGGGATACTTAACTTCTCTTTCAAGACATGACAGACTGCTCTGCCTCTGACCTTAGAGGAGAATTTCATGAATGAGCATTTACAGCAGCTTTCACATCAGTCTCTATGTGCATTAAACATATAATGCCAGCTCAGTTGTTTTTGGTTTATTTGAGTTTTTGTTTGCTAATCAATCTAATAAGAGACCAGTAGCAACCCCCGGTCTATGAATTTTTTTAGCTTTTCTAACATAGGGGTTAAATGTTATCCCCCATTGTTCATATTTTGAAACACGCAGAAAATCTAATGGTGTCAATATATGTTGAGATACAACAATAATCAAAATACAAGCATAAGAAGTTTGTCCTTATTAGACTTAATGAATATTTCTTTTTTAGATCCGAAAGGCAAGACATTTCTGTCAAAACACACTGACGGATATTCATCATTAAAAATAGTGTTCTTTAAAGAATTAGCTACATAACTCCTATGAATAACCAGGCAAAAAACCCAAATATCTTCTATAGTCTGTGTACATCAGCCTGTAACTATTGATTTCTTCAGTCATTCTCCTTCATACAAGACTCTTCTGATATATCTCCCCAACTGGTATATCTCCCCAAGCAGGGCTGTTGTTTGGCTCAGATTCAACCCAACTACCTCTGAGCTTTCCAGTAGAGTAGCTGGGTTGTGTTGGGAGCAATCACCCGTATGGTAAGTGCAGAGACATGCAGCTTAAGAGGTGAATGATCCTCTGGAAGGATCATGTCCATCAATACATAAGAGGAGTAGGCAGTCCTAGGTCCTAATGTAATGGTGAGGTTCCTGAGCCTTTCGGATGATCTTCCCAGCAAGCCCATTCCTGATTTAGTTAAAGAGGTCCCGGCTCAAATGCCTGTTCCAAATGCAACTAGGAGACTATTCTGTAGAAATAAAACTCTGAAACCAAATGCAGTTAACTAAAAAAGAAGAAAAAAAAAGATTGCATAATTGCATAATGCAGAAAGGAAGAGGCAATTCAAATTCACTGTCCTGCTTCCCAAATGTCACCATAGCTGGGGATAAATTTCAAAAGCGCATGTCCCTTTAGGGTGGTTTTTTTCAGTGGAGGCTGTCTCCTGCTTTAGGACTTACAGTTCTCTAGACAGATTTTCTAAAGGGCTCAGCACTTTGCCCTTGCATAAGCAGCAAGGCATCCCAGCTGCACCAGACTCCCTTTCTTTCCAGTTGTGCTATACCAGCACCAGCCATGCATATATCCAGCCTTCAAAGGCACAATCCAGCATGTTTTCTGACCTCTGATTGCAAGTAATTATAATTCCCTTCTGACATTCCCATAATGAGAAAGTGTATGGTGTGCTGTTTGCATATAGAAAAGCATGAAGCTGGAGATACAGTACAGTTTTGCGGCACTGGAGGCAGGGCACTGTGGCATAGAGTCTATAGACGAGGACATACTACAAACTATAGGTATGCATCCAGCTCCCTGTGGAGATGCCAACCTGTGGACCGTGAGGAAAACATTATCTCTCTCCCTTTCTTGAAATAGCATCTGCTAAACAAAACAATTGCACCTGCAAATATCACCTGATACAACAATTTTAACAGATTCGTGTATCTTGCATTAATAATAAATGTGAAACAAAGCCTGGTATTTTATTTTGTAAAAATAAAACACACCAGTGTATATTCAAGAAACATTCATAATAAATGTCACTTTTAGGAAAAAAAATCTGTAATGTTGTTTAAAGTGTTAAAGGAGTGTTTTGCTTTAATAACTGTGAAAAGAATTCAAACCACTTTCAATCCATGGTTCCTCTTTGTGGGCAGTCTTAACTTAAACCGTAGCAGTTCTACAGAATATGCTCTATGGTTCAGTGTTAACTAAGATGACTGGCTGTCGTGACCAAAGACATCCAGGGCTGCCTAAGGAGAAAAATGATGAAGTAGATCTGAGCAGCGCAGGTGCCTCAGGCCATTTGGGTGCCTTTTCCTTGTGGTGCCACAGGAAGAGCTTGGATGCAGAAACCATTACTTCTCGCGGGCAGTCACTCAGATGGCTACACCGGCACGTAGTTAATATACATGTAACTCATCTCTCCTATTTAATGGATCCTTAATCAGCAAGAGGAGCTATTGACATTGCTTACATTGCTCTGTTCTGTTGTGTTTTGTGTGTAACACAATCACAAAACCTCGGTATTGGTGTTTTTAAAAAAAAAAACAAACCCTGTGCAAATTTATATAAAATATTGTCAGTGAGTGATTGCACATTTATGTATCCATTCCACACAGTGTGTGATCAAATGAGATTCTTCATCCAAGGCAGCAAAATGCAATGCACAATCTGGTGCTTAATTAGATTTTGGCCTAAATTAAATACACCAAGAATAACAGACTTAAATCTATACAAGAAAAGAGAATGTCTAGTGGTAATCCAATACAAGTTTGTGTTGCTCTTACTGCTCCATTTATAAAGCAGTTTGAAAGCAAGGGCACCACTTGGAGAAGGAGAAAGTAATTTAAGAAGTCCATATCTTTAGTAGACCATTTGGGTGAGAAATTGCTCAATTCTCTAGGCATCTCAAGTCCTGCTCTTACAGAATAGTACTGAATTCCACTCTGCCAACTGTCATACACTGGAATTATCCCCTGACACTGTGTTCCAGCAAACCTATGGCTTAGCGAGTTCCTAGGCAGACACAGTTTAATGCAAAACATCAACCATACAAAAATAAAGGATGAAGATTTTTGCCTTTCCCTCACTAGCAAGTGAAGTCCACTGGATCATGCTAGAGAAAGAAGGGAGCAGCCGTACAGCCAAGCTATACTTGGGTCTGTATTTGTCCTGCCTGACAACAAAGCAAGCAGTAGTCTGGTGAGAAAAGGGTTAAGGAGGTACTTTTGCTAATGAGAATAAAGACAACTGCCAGCAATAATGACATCTACAGCTGGGGTCTGAAAAGGGAAATGCTGGGATTTGGATGAGCACACAGATTTTGTAGTAGAATGACAATTTCTGAAGTGAGAATATGGTTTGGGGGTTTTTTTTGTGAGCTCTTCCTGGAAAAATGCGGTAACTTTCTGATATTTGACTTCTTTTCTCCACTTTTCTGTTTTCCACCTCTCTGGTTTAGCCCTTCTTTTGCACTGGTTATCTGCATCTGAAGGACAGGATGAGAGGCGCCATTTAGAGAAGTCCTGAATTCTCTACCAGCTACATAGAAGGATACATAAATCTAAAGTACTGAAAAATACACATTGAGCCAATAAGATGAAGTCACATAATGGATGAAATCCTGAAGCCTTTATTCAGTCCTTTCTCAAAAACAACCAGCCTGAAAGTCATCAAGAGATTTCACAGAGTTATGACTTACATTTGGTGATCAAGGTTGTTTTGTTTGAGCAAGACGAGGGGGAAGAGAATAGTGGGAAAAGAAAAGCTAGGTCACTTTTCTCATTCCCCTTTAATCAGTTAAAACTGACATATAAACAGAACAGCCAAACTGAAAGAGCTGCAAATCTCTTTCATGGTAATGCAAACAGCTGAGTTTCGCAAAGGAATGATGTTTGAAATGATTTTTCTTTTTCTAGCTGAAACAAAAATGAACATAGGCATTTTTGTTAAGTGGAAGCTGTATATGAGAGCTTCAAGTGTTTGGTCATAAAATAGATTTTGTATTTTTATTTTCTCTTTCTTCTCCTTCTTCACTGACAAAATCAAAAGCAAGAAAGAGTGATGCAGTGCAGGGCTGAGGAGAGAATAACAAAACCATGAAATCTTTTGTAGTTACTTTGTTCATCAAAAATATTCTACCAAAATTTTCAGCTGAAAGCTATTTGATTGCATCCATTTACATGCATAAAGTTTTGCATGAACAAGATAGACCCCCTTCCCAAAGATCTTAAGACTGACATAGAAAATATGTAGTCAAAGCACTAGGGAACTTTTTTTTCTGCTGAATACCCTATGCCCTTGCGTGCTAATGATACACCCAATGTAGATAAAAAAAGGGTTTCCTAAGCCCTCAAAAGCACGCTGATATGGTCTGCTGCTTCTCCGGTTCTGAATCTTTCTCTTCAGATATGAGACTGCTCCTAACTGTTTCTTCTCTTCAGCTCTGTAATCGTATGGATTTGTGTTAAGGCAGTTTCTGTGAGCCAGAGGACTAAGCCTACGGTGTGTAATCAGAGTCTGTGGGTTTAAATCCTGACTGTGCCACAGAGTGATGTTGGGCAACTGTGTCGGCCCTGTGGCCAGGGTTCTAAGCAGTCAGGCGAAAATACTGTTGTGGGAAATGTTG
>NW_010429601.1:62154-75576 GCF_000710305.1 Buceros rhinoceros silvestris
TTCAGCAGATGTGAGAGAATATTATGATGTGAAAGGCAAAGCATTTCCCTGATTCTGATAAAGCTGATTTCTTCCTCACCGGTGTTACAAGAAAAAACTAAAATGTCATTTTTTTTCCCCAGTTTGAGGGTGCTTGGCTTCCTTGAAAAAAATTTGGACAGAGGATTTAATCAGCAGCAATGAAATACTGTGGTGGGAAACTTTTATTTGTTTTATTTCCCTTTTTCCCTAATTATGTTGCAAAGCATACTTAAATGGGTGTGCTTTTCCTTTTCCCCTTCTGATCCTTTTCTCTATTTCCTTTACAAAATTTAGAACAAGTATAATTTTTAAAGTTGATATTATTCTGTCTTTAAAAAAACCTCCAAACTGGACCTTTTATATTTTTCTAACCAATTTATCTATAGTTTCTTTCAGCTGCAAGTATATCTACACAGCAAAATCTGTGCTGAGACAGAGTTGTTTTTTTTTCTAGGAGCTATTCAGACCCAAAATTTTTAAGATCGACAGTAGGCATAAGTTGAAATAACAAAATCTGTGTCTCGATTACACTATCTGCCTCCCGGCAAAGTTTATAGTCAGAACAGGTTAGGAGCTGGAGCCATTATGCAGAAATACAAGTGCAAAGCTAACATAATGCAATGGATGTTAGCTGTAGCACTGTATTACCTTAGTATTCCCACCGGCTGGGATACCCATCTGATAAGTCTGGAGATGTCACATTATCTAGTAATGCCAAATATACATTAAAATGGGGAAAGCTATGGGCATGATTGAACTGCGATAGCATATGGTTTGTACAGTCACTGGCCTCTTAAGAACTTAACTTCCAGCTGGGCTCTGTGTAACATAAGAAACAGGGATATCACATTTCCTCCATCTCTGCTTCTGGCAGGTGTGTGCTAGAGACTGACTGCTAAATACTTTGTAATTAGTATGCCTTGGAGCACTCACTGTCATCTTACATCTGTAACTGGAGTGAGGGCACTGTTAGCATGACTATGTTCATTTCTTTAGCGTCCCAAGCCTGTAGACCTATACAAGGCAGCCTGAAGGATCAGTGTTTGATGCGTGAACCATAGGCAGACCTCAGAAATGTATCTAATTATATCCGTATCTGACTGCACTATTGTAGCAAGATGTATTATTCATGGACAAAAATGAACTGCTATTCAAGGGTAGAAAAATCTCATATATTCTGCCAGTTCTAAAGTTTGGTGTCTAATTGAAGATTAAATAATTTGAGACAATCAATAGCTGTATTTTAGATTTTCAAAACTAGTCCTGAACTACACGAACTGTTGTTATATTTCCTAGTGAACAATAAAACATTGGTATCATCTTTCCAAGTTTGTGAGGGAGAGACAGAGACAGGTAAATTTACTGCTAAAATAGAAAGATAAACAGTTTTCTGGAAAAGCATAGCAGTATCTGCAACCTTTCCATTCCTTACTAGATCCCAGGCTTTTTTAGAAGCAACATGTGGGTGTTGCTCATAATGTTTTTATTCATTTAAAAAACATAATTCTCCCTGTGGGGGAGTACAACTCAAAGCCACAATAATTTCTTTTTGACAAATAGATAGGCTTTATTTTTTCTTGATTTAATCCACAGAGCCTATTTTAAAACCATCTGTACCAATCAGAAGCCATATGCTACAAATACGAACTGACATCTAGGCAGCAGCCATCCCTCATGCAAAATCCAGGGGAACGCTCCCCACCCACAGCTGCAGGAGCTCTGGTCATGATGGGAAGTAGGTTTCATTTGGAGATCATGGTAGTTGTTTTTAAGACAGAGAGGATTTAATTTCAGTTTTGGAGTCAGTCAGTGTAGGAAGAGGATCTCAGAAGCAAATGGGTCCTATTGAGTGCTTCAGATACACCTTAAATTTTACTCTGAAATCAATTCATGGCACCTAAGAGTTGGTATTGTGTGACTTGGCAAGATACACATCTTAGTACATAGATCACCACGTCCTTCACTTTTCTTCACAAATGTTTTACATCCAGATGAAGACACACCTTGTGTCATCTACCCACCACTGGACATGGAATTTCACTGTGGGATCCTTCCATCACACCCTATAGCTGGGAGTATGCCTCTTAGAGTCACTCCTAGCTAAAGAATCCACTCCTTGGTTCATTTTTTCAATTACTAATGAAACAGTTGTCTGTAGCTGTTATCCAAGAGTTAATCCAACTGATAAAAAGAAATGCTTTGGGGGAGATCTTGTCTACCTAATTTTTCCTTAAACGTTTTGGTGTTTAATAACGCAACCTTCTTGAATTAAATTCTTTCATAAAATTCTTAAAAAAAAAAAAAAGACTGACATTTCTCAGAAAATCTGAAGGACTCTCAAAATGGTTCCTAAAAAGTAAGCACTTTATTTAGACTTGAGAATACCTCAATTAGGTGTCTAACTTCAAAGAATAGGATTCTTTTTTGAAGCAAGATCTAACAGGTAGGATCAGTTTTCTTTAGGAGGATCGGTTTGCTAGATACCTCAAATAAGATCGCTGGAATACCATACAAGCATTTCCTGAACTTTAGGTAGTTGGATAGATCAGATCCTGCTTTTATTCCTGAATATACTTACCTCTAGCTCTGTGAAACTGGTACACTTTTGTTTAAATTTAAAGAACCTGCTATCAGAAGTCTTTTCCCTATGCTTGCACTTTTTCACGTGTCAAATATCTTCTTAAGCTTCACCTAGATAAACTAAATAGATGGACTATCTTTGGTCTCTAGGGCAGGTTTTCCAGGCCCTGACTGCCTGCTGCTAAGACGAGTACTTTAATGTTGGGAATTGGAAATTCTCACCATCTCTCAAGAGATAGCCTTTATCAAAAAGATACCTTTAATGTTTCTTAAATGTTTCAGGCCTCAGTTCTTCAACCTTCTTAAGAGGAGCTGGCATATGTGCCTGTATATTTAAAGAATGCTCTGCATTAAATTGTCAATATTTATGTAAATGTCTGAGACAATGTCTGACGGCAACCTGACTGTTCTTAGGCAGATAAAATTGAGATGGATGCCAGACTTTTTTTGAAGTTCTGAAAGAAACATCTAGTAAACACAATAAATGAGAAAATAGTTCAAAGGAATCTCTGAATCTGGTGTGTAATATCCTTCAAATGATTACTGATTGTGGCAAGTGCGATAGGGAATGATAAAAGCAGAGGTTTAGCTACCACAGCTTTTACAGTACAGCTGCTTGAAGACATTTTCCAGAGTGGAAAGGCAATATGAACTGAATTTGCTATTCAAAGATCTGGCTTAGGGAAGTATTCACACAAGTTCAAGCGAGAGGTGTAAGAGTCAGAGGACGAACCTGACCTAGGATACTCTGCATTGCCCTCTCAGGAATCTTCGCTGTCTGCATTGGCTATAGAAATAAACTATGGAAATTGGTCTGCTCTGAATAATCACCTAGAAGGAGTATTCCTCTTATACATTATTGGATAGGCTGGTGATTTACCACCTGCCTATGTAAAGGACATTGCAGAGTTGCACTGCCTGAGGCTACACTGTAAAAGGCATTGCATCCAGTAGGCTGAATCCCTCTGTAAGCGAGGTGCTATCCCAGCCTGGATTCATCCCAGATAATTGAGGGGGCAGCTATGTTCTAGCCATCATTATGTACTCTGTGGCAGGAGGCAGACATCGCTAAAAGTGATGCAGAACTTGCCTCTGTCTCAGGATGCTAGGAAGATTTGCTCCTAGTCTGTCCACCTTGGCTGGTTACGGTCCTGCTCCGAACAACTTTCTCAAGGAGATCAGTTTGGTGAAGTAGCATCAAGGCAGCTGATACAACACAGAATAACAAACACTGAAGTGTTGCCATAAGGCAATAATTGCAAATTGTCAGAACCACATTTCCATTCAGCGACTGACACTTTCACTGTGAACCACCGGTGAGTCTGATCCAAAAATCAATATCCTTATTTAGCTGGGAAAAAATATCTGCTCTACTGCATAGGACACTCAAATCCTTAAAGGAAGCTATCTTACGTAATAAGAAAAGGTTTATTGATAGTATCACAGTTCAGTCTTCTCTTGACTGATGATGGGATATTATGCTCCCCAGGTGACATTTTCATCTGGGAGATAAATGATAATATAATACTTGGCTAAGTTCATATTAGTTATTCTTTCATTTCTTCTTTCTCTTATTTCCTGCTATTACTTTCTTTTTTCCTTGCTTGTAGCTCCTGCTTTTAAACTGTCTTTAATTCCTGACACTCCATGCTCATGGGAGTCCCTGCACTTTGAGAATACTTGACATTCAGGAAAACACACTTTATATGTTAAAAATCAATGGTGACACAATATTTACAGCCCAAAGGCCAAACATTTGTGTTTCTTTATAGAGAATAAGTGCTTGGAGACCAGCTTTCTGCTGCTCAGCTATAGACATCAAAAAATAATAATTCTGCAGTTTTAAACTCAATGGCTTGAGTGAATTCCAGCACAGTTAAGTAAGGAACTAGCTGATTTTATGAATAACGACTTCATGGATACTCCTAATACAGAGATGAATATAAGCATTATTATTTTTTCCCTGAGCTGTGAATCAACTCTCTTTGTCTAAGACAAGTTCGTATCTCTGTGCTGAGATATTCATATAAAGTCTAAAATTATAGGACAATACTTTCTCCTTCTCATGAAAAAAGACAGATTCTTTAAGAAGGTATTTTTCTTGAACTCACAATTAATACCTTGCAAAAAAGAGGCCGTACTGTGAGACTGCTTTCTCTCTTTCTTGCTATTTATGAAATAAATATACACCATTTCTGATGACTTGATTTTTAACTGAGAACTGAAATAAAAACTCCTTTAGAGACTCAACCTCTCTAACACAAGATGTAGTTTGATGTTTTAGCTCTGTTTATAGAGATTTGCTTTATATTCCAGGCAAGATTTATGATGTTTTCAATTGGCATATTTTACTCTAATATGCTTAATTTTGGTGGGTGAGACAAAAACACTGCAAGGTATTTATTACATCATTAGAAACTGCACTATGTATCTAGGGAATGCAGTGTCATTTGGTTTGTACGTTTGACCCCTGCTTGTTATTAGGTGCACTTTACTAAATCAGCAGAAGGAGATAGGTCACTAACGACTATCACCAAGCTAATAATAATTATAAGGGAAAAAACGCTGTTATTGATGTTTGAGACATCATTTCATACATGCTGTTCCTGAGACACTGATTAGTGATTTGCATTATTAGGAATGAACTTTCTTTGACCTGTCATTTAACATAAGTTGGGCTGTTTGGCCTGATAGTTACACACTGTCCTTTCTAATGATGAAATTATTGTAGTTAACTCTTTGAATGGATTTTTCAATGATTTTGATTTTGCAACAGTTCTAGCGTACATTAAAATAGAGGAGATAAATTTGAAATAGTGCATATGAGAAAACAAAATTCTTGATAGGTGACAGGGGAGCCAACAGAATTTACACCACATTGTGAACCATTGAAAAGTTATTTCTGAGCAATACACATCACAGGAGTATGTTTATTATAGTCTCAGTTGTACTCTGAATGTATGTGCAAGCACACGAGGAAATGCAATGACTTCAGCAGAGGTTGTACTTTAAGGTAAATTCTCTGACCTGTGCAATTAGTGGCTGTTGGTGGTCTCAGTAAAGCTGATTATCCCAAAGTGTGTGGAAAGAAACAGGTTTGGGTAGGTTTGTACGTAAAAACTTGTTTCATGCTATGTTGTGGTACTATTCGGTCAATGAAAGCACGTCTTCACTAAAAGGCCTTTGCTAATTTTGCTCCATCTGGAAGGACCTAAACTCTCAGTCAGGGGTCAGTTCATCAGGTTTGTGATATGGGACATAAGTGTAGCAGAAGGTTTCTATTTGCCAGATGCAACAATGTGCAACTGCAGCTCAGAATACAGAAGCTCACTGGGAAAAACATCACATCATTTGTCGCCAGTGGGCAGCAAAATCTCGCCAGACCAAGGCAATCTTTCCAAAGTGACTGAGTGATCTTAATGATCATAAATGAGGAAGGACATGGCTGTTGGGACCCCTCAGCAACAGAGACCTGCAGCCTGTGAACCCGTGAGGGAGGAACAAACCAGCCTTCCCTCTGTTTCTCACCAAAATACAGCACATTCACGTGTCTATCCCAAACATCCTCTTCCAGACTCTGGGCTTTGAGGTCCGAGTATAACTGTTAGCATGACTGTGGTGGTTGCGGTTACTCCATGGGGTGGTGACCAAGGCTCCACATGCCTGGTCTTGTGCTGGTATAGGACCAATGTGCAGGTAAGGGACCTGTGATTGGCCCAACCAACCATTTCTAGCCCCACCATAGAAGCTGTCTGGCTGACTAGGAGCCCAAAGGGTAAGATGCAGTTGGAGTTTACTGGCCAGTGAATCAACTTTCTTTAGTCACTATGAGTTTTGGTAAAAAAAAGAGAAAAAAAAGAAATAGTTTTCCTTTATTAACAATCCATATGAAATATTAAAGCAAAATTAACTATAAATTGGTAAATTGAGGGGGGAAGAGTGGTTCACTAGTACTACTAGTACCAGTAGAAAATATTACTTGGACTGGAAATTCTTTGGCCTAGAATATAGATCATCTAAAGTTTATAAAACCGTAATGGTATAGAGAATACAAAATTGTTTATCATCTCTAACCAAAGAACTAGGAAGCATTGACAAGACTAGCTAATAGCAGGTTCCAAACAGAGAAACATGTTACTTATTAACAGTGGAACTTGTCAGAGAATGTTGTTTATGCTAAAAATGTTATTGGTTTTAAAAAAATGATTGAAAGAACAGAAGAAAAATTCTACCCAGGACCATCAGACACATCCATTTGGGAAATCACTGGTGACTGAGAGAATGTTCTGGAGAAGTTTTGTCAGATGTTGGTTCTGTTGTGTCATGGATATAAGCTTCTCAGACAATCACTACCGGCCGTTTCTGGGGGCAAGATACTGGGGTAGTTGGGACTTTGATCCAGTGATCCAGCTGATGCTGCAGTTCTGTACTTACGATGATCTACATCATAAAACAAAACCTTACAAAGCCATTTTTTTCTATAACTTTTCAAATTTCCATTTTGCTAATTTCTTCCTTCTCTCTTTTCTTCTCTCTCTCCTCCCCCCCCCTACCCCCCCTGAATCCCCAGTTTCTTGAAAGTGTATCAGTTCCTTTTGTTCTGGTGTGACACAACATGGAAGTATATACTTCTGAATGTATCATACTGGTCCCTCATGGTTTGTCTTCTGAAGGAAAACAGCAGACAAGCAATGTTTTTTTCCTCACATGTTTATAATCTTGAGTCCAACCACAGTTAATGAGATTTCAGAGAGCAGCAGTGTTTCGGTTCCCATATCAGGAGAAAAAAAGATGCATTCTCAGCATGTTAGTGAATACATGGTAAAATCCTAGGGAGACAAAGACAAATCTCAGCAGAATTGAAGTAATAACTGGCTTCCTGTTTAATACTATACATCCTAACACATTTTCAATCTGACTGTTGTTTTTACAACTTTTCAACAGATGTGTGATGAAAAGTTGGAGGAATGCAGTTCCATCTAAAGATAAGGGATCTCCACAAAGCTGTAGCTGGCCAACCTGAATATAAACCATAGTGCAGATAAAAAACCATAGTGCACAACACCAGCTGGTGGCAACTAGGGAGGGGGGAGGAGAAATGCCAACACTGACTGAAATTTCACTCCATTTACACGGCAAAACTCCACAGATATGTATAATTTTTTGCTTGTTTAATATCATCATCCTAGATTTGATACTGCTCTCTATGACAGTTTACATCATTATAGTGTATCTTTAAGGCTCATGTCAGAGGGAGCAAGAAAAAATGAAGGTTGCTATCTGTGTTTCACATACGTGGCAGATTTTTTTTCATTCTTATATGTTAAAAATACACTTTCCTGGCAAAAGGAATGGCAAAAGGAAGCATGAGTTAGTTTACTTGAAGATCTCAATATATTTTGTTTTCAGCAGACTAAGAATTCCCCCTGAAATGAGAAGACTTCGCAAAGGTTTATTGGACAAGTACTTTGAAAAAGAAATAAACTGGTGTTTGCTAGAGACATAGAATCCCAGATGATTTCAGAAAGTCCCGTGGGTGGAAGCTGTCCCATAGACCAGGAGAGGACTAGGGAAAGCACCCTGTATGTTCTTACACTTTGTCATTATAACTTTTCTTAGGCATGCATTTTTAGGCACTACTGCAGTACTCGCAGTTTTCGCAAGCTACAGGATGTGACCCTGGGTTGGCTGGCTATTCAGATCTTTTTCTGTGAGGTCCTGTCCCCTCCGTGGAAGACTTCAGGACTTGGGGAAGAGTGCAAGAAACATTTTAATTGGTAGCCTCATGAGGCAAAGAATAAAGTAGTTTTATGAACAGGGTCATCTTCTGAAAAGTGCTCTAGGAGCAGAATTTGCAAGATTGACCTCAACATATGAACTCTGCACCCAGTGAATGGAAGAAGAGTTCAGGAAGATGCTGATGTGGATCCACTAGATAAAGATCCACTAGCAATGGAGCAGGCAATAGTGGGAGGCATGCACGCCAGATCCCATCTGTCTCCTGTGTATTACTTCTGTGAAACTGGGATTTGAAACTTGAAACAGGTTTGTGAAATTAAGTGACCAGACGGGATGCAGAGTCCTCCAAGGGTCAATTCCCAGGCATCATGTGAAATACATACCCACTCCTCGAGGCAGGGACCTGCATTTCAGATCTGCTCAGTGAACATGCAGCCACCAAGCCAGAGCAATGAGAACTCATCTGCTTGCATTTTGTTCAACCTCGTGTCGTTTTCACGCAGTGACCTTCCTTCCCCGCTCCCGACGGTTCATTAAGGAGCAGAAAATACTCTCCCTAGAAATACGCTAGCAGTCTCTGCCCACGGGACTTCTCTGCAGCGGGGTGGTATAGGATTGCAGCTGCCTCAAGCTACACTCGAGGTGTCCGCTTTCTGGCAGGAGACCTGTAACCACTAGGCTATTATTCAAAGTAGGGGCTATACCACAGTAATGATATTGTGTGAGTTAAAAATGGTTGATGCAAGCCTAGCAAGTGAAATTTCCCTCAAGGCGTGAGTGCTGCAGTGCCTGCTTTCTGGTTCTGAAGGAGCCACGGACAGGACATAGATAGACACCTCCCTTAGTCATCCTGGAGGAAAGGACAGTACTCAGCATTTGAGGAAAGCCAGGTGCCCAGAGTTTCTCAGGTGAGGCAAGAACTACCCAAATACCTCTCCTTTATTTAAACATTATCAAAAGGTTAGTTGCGTGTCGTCAGGAGCTATTAAGCTTCTGGCATAGGGTGTTTGCTCCTCTTGACAGATTTTTTTCTTCTTTCTGTTTTTCTTAGTTCTACCTACCCTTCACTCTCCTTTCTGGTACATACTGATGTTATCTCTCTTTTGCAGTTAATTGGGAGCCCAAATGCCTCATTTCTGTCCTTCTTCCCGGAAGCCTGGGAGAACCACAGCTCTCTGGGAAGAAGAAAGCTGGACAACATGGGAGCATCCGGTTCCTCCATGTTGAACCCAGGACAATTGGGAGCCCAAATGCCTCATTTCTGAAACCCCGCTTCTCTTTCCTCCCCACAGCAAATGCGCAGGAGCTGACTAGGGCCTCAAGTATACCAGACCTGAAACTTGGCTGATGTGCAATTAACGCTGAAAGCCTGATTAAAATTCACAAGAGCCAGGGGCACACAAGGCTGACTTCTCAACTGCCTCCAAGCCAGCTTCTGAATTCACCCACATCTTTGACTTCATATTTACAAGGTGAAAAGGAATTTGTGCACAAGGGCCAGACAGATGCAGAATTAAGAAAACTGTTATTGAGTATGCAGTTAATATATTCCTTTTCCAAAGTTGTTTTGCATATTGTTGATCTCAGACTCATTCTGCTCTAGGTTATACATAAAAGCCCCCTCCCAAGCACATACGCACTTACATACAAGTATTTTCTGTAATAGAAAACTTAGCACTCTGCTTCTTAATGAGTGGTGCTGATGGGAAATGACCCCTGCTTTCCTAAACACACAGCAATCTAATTTGAACCTGTGTGCCAATTACTGGCCTCTGTGGAGCACTTTGCTGTGAAACAATCAAGTCACAATAGGATTAGAAAGCGTTGCAGGGAGACCACAAGGGAAAGCAAATACAGATGTAACTGCAGGTTTATTCCTTTAAATTGTCTGTAAATAGCACTGATAGCCTCCTCAGTGCCACCTAGGTATTGTTTCTATAAATCCTCTCTAGGTACAATCTAAAATGAATATAGACAATGAGTCTTTTACAGCATACCAACCTTACTCACTGAACTGATCTGTCCTTATGAAGATTGTGGCTGTTTACCTAAGCGTCCTCAGAAGATAAAAGGAGACAAAGCAGGATAGACATGTTGGCTCCCTCCACAAAAAATATATTTCTTCTTTTTCTTTTTTTTCTTTTTGAATTTAGACAATACCTACTTTTGTGGCAGCCATACTTATTTCTAGATCTGGCAGATAGACAAGACACTTTCTGTTCAACTGAATACCTTTGTTTCTATACTGAACCAACAGAGTAGTTTCATATGTGGCCAATCCCGTGTATTTCGTCAGAAGCAATGCCCTTCATTGTATCATGAATGTGCTGGCTTACTGTGCTAAAATGGGATCTTCATCTATAGTTATGTCCTTTAAGTTTTCTCCTTATCATCCTTTCAGTCCTGTCTATCATCTTGTTTTTGCTCATTCCCAGAAAAAGAAAGTGTTTTGCAGCTTCTTTTGTACAAGACATTAATTATCCTGAACTTACAGCTATAATCATAATGACATCATCAACAAAGAGAAAACACTGAATCTACTGCATTCACTGATCTGGAGACTGACAGCTTTCAAGGCAGAATGAAGGACTGGGGGTTTTTTTTTGCCTTTTTTTTTTTTCTTTTTATTTGAGGATAATGGTGTGGAAAGAGATTTAGTGAGAACTAAGAAATGCTGCTTCTTAAATAGGCAAGATGCTGCCAAGCACCTAAGCTCCTGGATCTTGACTTTGTGGCAGGGTGTTTCTTGTGATTAGGAGCTGGTGTATCCAAAGGTGCCTCCCCAGATACCACGTACCTCAGCTTGCTCGCTGCACCAGCTCTTCCATGTATTGGGCAATATTTGCAGCCGTACATAAGTAGCTGACTCTGGCATCAGTCAAAAGGAAATCCAGCTGTGAAAGTATTATACTGAAGGAGATTTTGAGGGGTCAAGGGAAAGCAGAAAGGTGACAGAATCCTTTCTGAACCCAAAACCCCCCCAAAAGTTATGGAAATGCTGCACACTTATTCCACAGACATTAATACAGCATTCTTGAGGCTGCATTAGAGATGTGAGTCCATCACTCTTAAAGACTTTACTGCCAGATTTACAAAGCTCATTACATGCATCTATTACATGCTTAGTCTTGGCCTGACAAACCTTGTGTTCAGCTTGGGACATAAGGGGACACATGCTTCACCCTGTGACAGGCAATGTATTGCTGTATTCACCACTGAGCATGGTGAACTGTGTAAACACTTCAGTGTAGATATGAATTCAAATCACAGAATGTTCAAGCTACCTCACTGGTCTAAGATCAGGAGAGGAAAGTGGAAACCCAATTTCAGATGGAAAGATGCTGAGTAGCAACATTCATCTGTGCAAGATGCATCAAGGACAACAGGGCTGGGGTGGCAAGTCTGAAAAATGGAGGCTGAATATGGACACAGAAAATTCAGGTACTGGAGGTGGAAAGCCTGTGGGTTGAAAAGTTTGCAAGGGATGGAGCAGGAGAAAGACGCTTCTGAGTATAAGGAAAATATGTCAGTCTGAGTACAGACAGTGCTATGTCAATCATATTCCTCTTTTGTTAGAAACCGTCTGTGAAACCCTAGCAAACCATGCATACACCATCAACCTCTAGTTAAGCCTGCCTGAGAAGGATTGTTTTGGCCTAATAACAGTTGTGTTGTTGCCTGTATCAAACCCTAACACTTCCTGGCATTTGGAGTGCTTGACTTTACAACCCTAAGAATAGCAATTCCCCAAATTCTCAGTACACAGCATCTGCAGAACATTAGCTAGATGTGTCACTACTCCTGTACTGTGAACTGCCTGTGTACAGAATTCAAAGATCAAAATACAACCAGCCAGAGAAACTACATCCCTCTCTTGTGATGTGTGTGTGCTCCTTGTGGCTGCTTCTCTTGCACACTTGCGTTTTCTTGCTTTCTGAAGAGGCTTTTTTCTCTGAAATGTTTGTGCTATCAAACTGAAATGTACCCACATAACACAACTTACAATTATTTCTAAATAGCCTCTGTAGGTGAGGCCACCTGTTATGGATACCTAACTTTACAGAATACCACAGTTCCAGGGGTCAGTCAGAGAATCAGAACAAGCAGGCTGTAACTATCAGTGCTGTCAATGAAGAGTAATCATCACGGTATAGGTAGCATGAGCTGTGACCCTCTCTCTTCCATGGGGAGGTTTCTCCAGTCCAGATATGCATAACAATGTGTTAGAATATGTCATGTTTGGAGTACCCATACTTTCTGACTTGATATGTGCCAAAACAGTTGGATCTGATTATCTTAAAGATCTCTTCCAACCAAATGATTCTGTGATTCTGTGAAAATAATGATAATGTGGCCCTGGGACTTGGCTTTCCCTAGCCTTCCACCATTGCACCTTGGGTGTCGTACACAACCACTTTCTACTGTGTGTCCATGTCAGCTACGTTTTGAGCTCTCATAGCTCTTCTGTTGAATCCTGTAAAGGACTTTCCAGTGCCAAGTGGGTCAGGTAAGGCAGCTAAAACTCTGACAGATACAGCAACTATATGTTCTGTGTTGACTTCCAAAACCTACAAGGATGCCATCAAGAAGACAGAGCAAAGCTCTTAATGGTGTTTCATGATGAAAGAAAGGACAAAAAGCAATGGGCACAAGCTGAAAAACATAAAGCCTCTCAAACTTCCTATAAGGAAAAACTTGTTTCACATGAGTAGAATCAGGCAGTGGAGCAGGTTTTCCAGAGAGGTTGTGCCTTGTCCTTGGAGGTTTTCAAGACATGACTGGACACAGCCCTGACCAACCTGGTCTGATGTCAGAGCTGCTCCTGCTTGAGCAGGAGGTTGGAATAAACACCCCTTCTAACCTGAATGGTCTGTGATTCTGTGAGTGGTACTTGTTATTTTGACCAGCTGCAAGGTAATGATTCAAAGTTACTCTCTGATTCCATATTTTAATTTCTAGAGCAATCTAACTCCATGTTTCAGACAGAAGTATTGAAGTCTTTAAGTCTTTACAGCACACGCTATCTGGATGGTCAAGATAATTCATGTGCCTCAATACAGATGTCTCATGGCTTGGCTTCGC
>NW_010429602.1:0-1490 GCF_000710305.1 Buceros rhinoceros silvestris
TGGTGTACCTATTTTATGGCAAGACAGTGACGTAAAAATGACAGATTTTAATGGGTATATCAATACAGCCACAATCAAACGTTTGAAATTCAATTCAGGCCGATCAAGCTGTAAATATGCAGATTGGCCATTTTCTATTGGATCTGAAATTCAAGCAAACTTGGTTAGAGCTTTGAATGTAACTAGTCCAATTCCTATTCAAGAGCTTGATCTTTTAGGAAGTGTACTACCAGGAAGATGGGAAAATGTCTCCAATTTATGGAACCAATCTACAGGCATTAATGCTCCATGTTTAAAAATCATGCCTGATATGCAAATAGTTAATGGTTCTGGTGTATTTTGGCTTACGACTCCTCAAGAAGCTTTTAAAATGCGATTTGGTATACCTTTCCTCAATTCGCAGGAAAAACTGAGACAGAATATCTCTGGTACTCCTTTATGGGGTGATATCAGAACAGGAGCATTTATTGACTGGCATTGGAGGGATGAGAATATTCTCCTACCTCCCGGAATATTTTTGATTTGTGGAGACCGTGCCTGGCCTGGAATTCCAAAAGGGGCTATGGGAGGTCCTTGTTATTTAGGCCATTTAACTCTTTTTGCTCCTAGTGTACACGATTTTCTATTTCGCAATCGCACTAGAACAACTAGAAGTCTGAAAGAATTTGATAGTAGTTGTAAGGACAATGTAGATTTGTTAAGTCCCGCTGAAATTGGTGCTCTTTCCTTTTTTCTGCCAGGAGTTTCAGCTGCTGCTGCTAACAATCAATTAGCAAAATTAGCTTGTTGGGCGTTGAAACAGTTTAATCTCACTTCTGATATTTTATCCTCTTTAAAGACTGATGTTAATGATGTTAGACATGCTGTTTTGCAAAATCGAGCAGCTATTGATTTTTTGTTGTTGGCGCAGGGTCATGGTTGTACAGATTTTGAAGGGATGTGTTGCATGAATCTCTCGGATCATTCTCAAAGTATTCATAAACAGCTTGCTAGACTTCAAGAGAACATGCGTCACATCACTGTACATGATGATTTCTTTTCAACATGGTTTGGGAATTGGAATCTACCAGGTTGGTTAAAGGGTTTAATAGTACAAAGCTTAATGGTGTTGCTTGCTCTGTTGTTAATGATTACCATAGCAGGATGTGTCTTTAAAAGTGCGTCTCAAGCTATCAAAAAGGCTATTGCTGGCCTCTGGCTTGCCCAAAAACAAGAAGGTGGAATTGTGGGATTTCTCGAGGAAATGTTAGGTTATGTTATGGTCAACTCAGAGGCCTATTTGGAGTTAGCAAAACTATAATTCTAAAATCTGCTTATTAGTGTTAGCAGAACTTTGTTTCTCAGGCCTGCTTGAAGTTAGCAAAACTACAGTTTGCAAAGGTCTTTGTTTAAAACTGCTGAAAGACAAGAATCTGAGCCAAGGTCATGGAGAAAGCTAGCATTGTTGAAAGTATAGGCGAGCATTGTTAAAAGTATTGAACTGAGGAAGC
>NW_010429603.1:0-211 GCF_000710305.1 Buceros rhinoceros silvestris
ATATAATATTTTTTCTAGTGTTATTAAACTTCTTTAGTTTCTAAAATTTAAGAGGTCTTACAAGTTTTTCTTTCTTTCTTATCTCTGCTTTTAACTCTTTTCTCCCGCAACAGGAGAGAGGTTTTAGAGAGACAAAAGAACACGACCCCGTGACTGGTGTACTTTGGACAACCAGTGGCAGCAACCCAGAAAAACAGAAGAGAGCAGAAGA
>NW_010429603.1:1115-6408 GCF_000710305.1 Buceros rhinoceros silvestris
CGCCGCCTGCCATCTCGTCACGGGCCAAAGGGAAACGGCTGCTCCGGCGTGTCTCCCCAACCTCTTCCTCACTAGCTGGGTGACCATGTGGTTGTTTTCCTCACGGTCATCTCTCCCTCTGTCCTACCCTCCCCAAAACAAAAGAGAGCTCCCCAAACAAAGGCTCTCGCCAAACAGGTTTCCCCTCTTAAACAGGCTTGGTTATTTGCAGAGGCACTGGTTGGCTCAGCCCTGGCCAGGGGCAGGGCCAAACTGGGGGTTGAGGGGAGCTTTTTTCGAGAAGTCTCTTGCAGGGGCCACACCAGCAACCCCATCCTCTACTACTGAAACTGCACCAAACTGTTAACCCCTACAAAGCTGTGTCATTTAACAGTTACCAGGCCTCCTGCCCCATAAATTCACTTTCTTTGTCATATTCAGTGTTAAGGGTACAATAAATGTGCAGATCTATGGGTTAATGGGGCTGGGCTACTGTGAGAGACAGAATAAATTACCAGAGAGATCCTTTTCTTCCCCCCTCTCTTTTTTTTTTTTCTTTTTTTTTTTTTTTTTTTTTTTTTTTTTTTTTTTTTTTTTTTTTTTTTTTTTTTTTTTTTGTAAGATACAAGATCTGAACACACATAGAGTAATTTTCCATCACTTGTGTTCACTCTATCTCACTTTTGCTCTATTTCTCTCATGTCGGAGAGCAGGTAACAGCTTTTGTGATATGTTCCTTCCCTTTTGGAGGGCAGAAATTATTTTAATCTACTTAAGAATAAAACACAGATTAGTTAAGATAGTTCTCCAAGTCACTGATTTCAGATATCTCAACACATCTTATCTTTCTGCGATGGTATGTCATTCATGAAGTGGTGATAACAGGTGTTAAAGGCTTTGTGTTAACTACATTTTAGTTTCTTCTGCAACCTACTCAGGTCCCAGGTCATAATGCTGAAACCACGAGAAGGCAAAGAGTTGCCAACTTCAACATTGACAGTATCAAAGACTGCCAACGATCTCCTTGTGCTCACTCAATAAAACCACTGGGCTGAGACCAAGTCTCGTCATAGTATTGAATCCTGTCTTCCTCTCTCAAAATAGATGTTAAATATTTTCCTTGATCACTTTTAATGCAAGTCAGACAACATTGTCCCCATGAGCAATGGTGCTTGGGAGAACTTGAAGATGATAGAAGACAACTTTCCCTGAGCAGGGCTGAAGGATGATTCTTATGTGTTGGTGGTGTTATGTTGATTCATACCAGCTGAGGAACTGACACGGGGTATATTTAAGCTTCCTCCATTCCTTCACCTCATTGCTGTATGTATATAGACTATGTAACGCCACCTGCTGTTACAGAACTGGCAGGATGCCCAGCAGCAGCAATTATAAACAGCAAGTCTCATCTGCCCTGCTGACTTTTTGCAACACTTGCCTGCATAAGAAGGGATCTTACACATTCCAAACATCTTCAATGCTTGTTGTGGTGATGTTAAATTGTTCTTTAGGGCTATTAACAATGAATTTGGACAAGATGAAGGATTAAGTAGTAAAACAGAAGTGTCTTGAAGTGTGAAATCATTTGAGGTGATATAAATGTGAGAGCATATATTTTTTCTACTTTGTGTTAGAGCTTCAAACTACCTAATACCACCTGGAATCAAGCACCGAGAAGTGTTTTGTAGGCACTATGCATGTTAAAGGTCCATACATGTACCTATATATTCATCCAGTACAGAGGTTGGATAAAATAGAAGCATGTGATCCCCACACTGTAATGTCATATAGCCCTTCTCTGAAACAAATGGCTAGGAATGTCTTCTTTGCCTTTAGAAAAAAAAGTTCTGTGGAAGTATAAATGCTCTGGAGAAACTTGAGAAGGATTTCTGATTCTGCATTTTATTAAGCAACACAAGGCTGGTACTTGGGTTCAGATTCAACTGGATTCATCAGCTGGATTCATACGTGTCTTCTCCCCGCTCCCCGTGCCATTTTACAGTGCTGTCAGATGAAGATATGATCAGACTGCAGGCTTCACTGATGGACTGATGTTGCGAGTTTCTCTTCATTGATGTGATAATAGGATTTGTGTCTGTACTGATAAGCATTGATGGATATCTATCTTTAGGAGTATGTATGTTGTTAAGGCTGCAAGAAACTAAATAGATGCTGACCTGAGGTCTACATGACTGAACCTACTGAATATGAAACTAGGAATTTCTGTCTGTGGTGATAACAGTACGAAGCTGACAATAGGTATCAAAACCACTATGGCATGGCTAGATTTTGCAGATGGTTAAGGAGAAGTGTGTGACTGATTGTCAGACTTCAGAGATATAACTGAAGGGTCTTTCTGGGGTGTGGAGGTTTGTGGGGCAGCAGTGCCTAATCATGTCAATAACATCATGTAAGGCCAAGGTAAACCAAGTAATGTTATCAGAAATACCAAATTTTGGTATGGAGATAGCAGGACTGTGTCTAAAACAGAAAAAGTAAAGGACAGTCTATTTATTTGGAAGGGAAATGGGAGATGGAAGAGAGGTGCAACAAGGCAGAAAGGAATATCACGAAATGAGGAGAGGAATAACAGTGTATGAAAATGCTGTAGTTGGTGCTTTCTGGAGATCTCTTTCAGGTAGTCCCGTGCTTCATCACTGCAGATTAAATCAGAAAAGCAAACCAAAGCAGTTGTGTTGATCCCAGTGCAAAGGGGTCCAAAGTAGTGAGGTGTAGGTTGGCTTCCACCCTGGAGACCCGCTGGAGGGACCATCTGAGCATCCTGGTGCGCCTCTGCAGGAGCCACCTCCAGTACTGACTGCACTGGCAGTTATTCACTGCTTCTGAATACGTACAGGATCCCCCGTAAAGTGAAGAAATGAAGAAGTGGCACAAGCAAGAAAAAGAGTTTCTGTGGGTGAGTAGTGAAGAGAGGTTAACGATTGGAAGGAAAAAGATGAGGATATTGAAGGGGCTAAAGAATTAATAAAAGATTTTTACAATGACTCTGTAAATATGTGTATGCACACAGTTTAAATATGAGTTGGCCACTGATCAAATTCCAGAGAAGGTAGTATGATTTCTCCTGCCTTCTGGAAGTTGCACATCTTGAAATGTCCTTGTTTCAGTGACTGCAGGATTCGATTCCCTTGTGACACTGTCTCCTAGCAGCTTGCATTTAGAATTGGTTGCTACAGAGCATTCATAGTTATTACGAACTGTTGCAGGCATAAATAAAGCATGACGGATGAATTAGCTGAACAGTCATAGAAGTATACTATCCTGAAGGAGGTTTTAAATATTGGATAACCTTTGGTTCACTCAGACATTTGATGCAAGTTTCTTGTTGAGTGAAAATACTGGTATCTTCACATACTGTTTTATTTTATTGTTTTTTTTTTAATTTTTAAATGAAGTCAGGGCTGGCAATATGTGTATGAGGAAACCTTTTCCTTTTTTTGTGAATAAAATATTTACTCATGTTCCCTGTTGTTTCTGCTTACTTTCCAAACAGATGTATGTAAAAATTGGTTAAACTTTCTACTCTATACCTTTTACTTACTGTCCTTTAGATACTTATAACTGGAATATTCATATACAGCCTATTTATTTTTCTTTCGTATTTCTAAGATTTCAAGAACCTGTCCACACTTATTTTTGTGGATTTATAGCATCAGAAGATAAGAAATGATTTTTAGACTGGTCTAGCTGATAAAACAAAGGATCTTTGAACTGGAAATAGCAGACTGTGCTCTGAATATAGCTAAATGGATGAAGTGAGTGAATTCCCTGACACTTTTTCTGAAAGCCCTTCCTTCCATTAATTGGAGCATTGTGTTTAAATTTCCATCTGTCCTCACATTCATCGTTACTTGCATACAGAGAGAGGCCCAAGAGAAGAATAACTGGGTATAATAACAGCTTTCAGCTTTTGAAGGGGCAAGAATGAGTTTAGGAGACAATCTTTAGTAAGCAGCATCAAGAGTTGATGATAGTAATTATTACAATGTGTTTCGTAACATTCAGGAAAACAAAACCATTTAAAAAATTTATTCTATCAGTTTTACCAATAAGACCACTTCACTGTGGAAGAAACCAATTTCTGCAGTAAGCAGAGATTTTACAAACCCTCATTTCCTCTGACACCATCTCTTACGGGTTCTAGGTAAGTAATATAGCTGAACACAAGGTACAGATATCAACCTTCTGTTGAAGATGCTCGCCTGAATCTTTTCCTTCATCTGTCTGGAACTTGCAGCACCCCAGCTTCTCTGAGGTCTACTCTCTCTGTCAAATATGACTGAAGTTCATCAGAGAGTTTGAAAATTTGGAGGAAGGTGGAAGAAGGAGTGAAAACTGAAATGAACTACTCAGTCAAATAAGTCTCATTTACTTTGGAAGGTTTTATGATTTTTTCCTAATTGCTACAATAATTGGTAGTAAGAATGTGGCTACATAGTTCCTATATATACAGTGTTTCAGGGCACCGCTGTAAATTATTCTATTATCGCATATAAGGCCTGTTAACCTGCCTTTGGTGCCCTAATTCTGAAATGGCAGGGACTGACTGCTCTGCTTTCATTTCAATGACTCTCTGAGGGATTATGGGGAAAATCAGTGAAGCCAGAGCTTTGTCACTTGGCTCTGAGACTAACTTAACTGTGCAGAAATGAAATTGCATGAGCATGTCTTCATCTCATTTAATCATGGCACGAGCAGCTTTCTCTCGTTTCACAGCCTACTTCTCAGGCTGTGGATACTGTGAATTACTATTCTGAAAATCAGAGTGGGTGAAGTAAGTCTCTACATGTCCATACCTAGTATGTTAGATTATAGCATAAAGAAAAACAGAACACAATTATGAAAGATTTCTGGCCTTGAAAACTTTGATCAGGCCTCAAGAACTGAAGTTGTTTGAGCATCTTTTAATAAGAAGCCATTTATTTCACTGTAAAACTTTAATCCAGAGAGAAAAAGTTTTTTTATTTTAGAAACAGCCTGTCCTTTGCATAACATTAAGCAGTAAGCAATTGCATTAAGTGACTTTTTCTCTTTGACAAAAATGCTAGCAAAAAGTTGTGCAAGATCCTGCTTCAGAAGGTCAGTATTTATTCATTACATGTGCTTCCTTCCTCCTTGGAGTCAGTGAGCTTCTGGAAGCGTGAGCTCTGAGGCTGCATGATAAAAATTCCTCCCCTCTTCTTCTGTGAGCCTGTTGTTCAGCACAACTCTCAGCGGACCGTCAATGAAATCAATCTTTTATTTTACACCTACAGTTCCTATTGGAAACATCTCAGGGTTTTTTTTTTCAGCA
>NW_010429603.1:6549-17602 GCF_000710305.1 Buceros rhinoceros silvestris
GTCTCCCTTTTTCCTCTGAGTATACTGCTGAACTCTCAAACAGGCTCATAAGTGGGGCCAGCTTTCTCCACAGGGGATTGAATAATCCACCCCGTGCACAAGGGGCTTCACTATCCATTACCATGTAATCCATGTAGTCAAAACAGCTTGGCAAAATGACTGGCAGGCACTAATACCAGCTGTAGTCAAACACAGATGGGGGCAGAAAGCAGAGCAAGATATTCTTAAACAAGCAGTGTTTTACATGGTAACGTTTAGGGAGATGCAGCAAACAACATTTAACTCTGGACTGCTCCACTCATTCTGTCAGAGGCTGGAACAACATTTGCAAGTTGCTGCTGGGGACACAGTATGGGGAGATTTGAAGTTCACAAGTGTGCTCACTTGCTCAGGGAGTGTGTCAAGTGGCCTAGATAACTAAAGTAGCTGTATCTTTATGTTGGTTTTTTTTGACAGCTGTATCTGCTACTGTGCTTGTCAGACCTAAACTAGCAATGATGTTGAAGGAAAAATCTTAAATTTAAGTAATTGCAGTGAAGGCTTTACTTTTTGTCTAAAGAGCAAGTTATGGGTGATTTATTCCATTTTTTAAAGGAATTACTATTATAAGCCATTGTAGGTGAAAAGAGCAGTCATGGTTATTTGCTGCTGTGATGAATCTGTAGTCTGAGACCCTGACCCAAAGCTCATTAAAGCCAAAAGCAAACCCCCTGTCACTTCTCCAAGGGAGCAGGACTGGCTCACAAGCAGAGAACGAAACAATTTTCCTTTAACCGTCTATTTATGAAAAAAGTGTAGCTTAAGAATGGCCAAACCTGTACAACAATGGTTGAATTGTTTTTATCAGGATAAGAAAATGTAAAAAATATTTTGGAAAAGGTGAAAATTAACAAAATCCAACTTGCCCCCCCCCTCCCACCCCTTTATTTCCCCCTCACTGGAAATAGCCCACCTTATTTAAAAGCAGGATAGCCATTTTCTTGTTTTAAGTATCTCGATTTGTAATTTTATTTTGACTTCAGCTATCTGGACAGTTACGTTTATACCAAGGACTTAATTTCACCGAGGGAAGTGAACTTTCCATGACAGCTCGATGCAGTCGGTGCAGTCAATTTTACCTTTTTTCCCCATTTGTTCAAAATAAAAATCAGTTATTTTCTTGAGTCTAGGCAAAAGACCGAGAAAAAATACCAAAAGGCTCAGAGGAGGAAACCGTTATGTTTCTTAATGAAAATGTTTAGAGTAACTTGCAGATCATGGACAACTGATTTCTAGGCTAGCAAAAAACCCCAAAGAACACCACGCTCCCCCAACCCAGCCACCCAAAAACAAACTAAAAGAAGAGAGAAAAGAAATTATGTTCTCAAAGAACTGAAGTTAGGTATGGAAGGAGTGAATTCCAAAGTATGGATGCATAAGGCGCGTTTTAGTGAACCCTGAAATTCAGATTTGACTGGCTGCTACTACCCTAGCCCAGTAACAAAATTGTGAATAGTTCACAAAAGTTGAAAGAATTAACAGAATTTTTAAGATCTGTTCAACCAAATAGAAATGTCAAAAATATTCAGGTGTTATGTGCTTGGTCAGATATTGAAATTAAGAGTGGAAATTAATGAACAGCAAAGATTGTTGAAGATAATAAGCATGGAAAGTCTGTTCTGCCATCTCTTAGTTCACACAAGTTTTTTGGATCCATTTTACTGACTGGACACATGTACACAATCCAAATCGGTCTCATTGTGAGACTTATTTTAAAGAGCACTATGTGAAATTGCAATTGAACAGAAAAATAATGTTCATTAAAGAACTCATCTGTGTACCAGTCTTGTTATTACATGAACCATTCAGCTTAATTTTTTTAATTTACAACGCGATTTTGGGATGATCAGAAAATTAAGTATTACATACCACATTTTCGTGTGTACGCTTTAAGTTAATTAGCTGCTCAATTTCTGAGACTCCCACGAAGAAGAGTAACTGTGAGCCTTAGTCTGTTTTGAAACTCAAAAAGAAAAAAACCCAAGTAACTGCATTTTCACTACTTTTTCTAACCAGTGAACTTTCACCCTCTCCTCTAACTTGCCTTTTTCCACCCCAGTTCTGGAGGTGTTGCAATCTGTGTTTGCTGTTTGAATGCAGGGTTTATGAAAAGACGCAAGGACACTAGGAATCTTTTGCAACCTGTATGAGTTGTTTCAGAGAGGAAGGAACTTTGTGGTGGCAACTCACTGTATTCTGCTTGGTAACATCATCTTGATGTAAATCTTTGTCTAAGGATTTTAAATGTACAGAAAGGCCATTTAAATCAAAACACTGTCTTTACAATAAGAAAAAAAGTGGCATGACAAAGAAATAAAATTTTTAAAATGAAACGAAGTCCATCTATGGCAAACATCTGATTTAGAAGGCTGGGCATCACAGTAAACTATAGGTACAAAACACTGCAGTTCTGCTGAACTCAGTGTAGTCACTGAACTGCATTAGATGGAGAGCTGATCTGTATATTTAATGCTTCATGATAATGCTATAGGAAACAGTTTCGATTTTTCTTTCACTGAGTGGTTTTACATGTCACCCTGCTCTCCAAACTGCCCTGGGACATGAATTCAGCAAGTGACATTTTGATTCCCCTAGATCCACCACTCATCCACTGATTTTAAAATTACTACCCAGAGATGCATGGGAGAGAAGAAAGAGAAGAAAACTATGGGTTTTTTTGAATGCACATGCTTTCCTACAGCTTGTTTCTCATGCCATAGCCTCCTCTGCAGGTCTCTGACATGGTAGGACTGCTGCGCGGTTTCCTCTTTCTGCAGTCAGACCCTTTTTGCCTGCAGCAGGCAAATTGAGCTGTGATACAAACGGAGATGGTAAGCACAAAATAGGTCAGACTAGAAATATATTTAAAAAATTGCCTTCTGCCAAGCCGCTATTTGGGAACACCTCCTCCGGAAGACAAAATCCACTCTTCGATGTTACTACCAGCAAGAGTTCATCAGTCAGACTAGAGAGCAGATTTTTTTTCTGGGCTGAATATGTTTGGCAGTGTCTGGTATCCAAGTGAAGATAGGGCATATTTACCTGTCCTTCCCCTCTGCTCCCAATTCGGAAGGTGTGCAGGAGGCTGCTGGAAGGTTTGAAATCCTGGTTAGTAGCTTTCATGACACCCCCATCCAACTGAACTTCCAGGAGGTTTAAGCTTTGAGGACAGTGCAAAAGACTTTGTAATCTCTGTGTGACCCTGGCTTGCAAGAAAGGAATCTGGAGTGCCATCTTTACCTGAGGCCATATCTCCTCTGCCTCCATAAGCATGATGTTTTGCTTTATGCCACTTGCTTTTCTGTCCTGGTCTTTAATTTCTTTACATCACAACTGAATTTCCTGTTGTGTTATCCAAGAAGTTTTATTCTATCAGGAAGATAATAGTTTTACAACAGGAAAACCTTAAGGAACCATTTAATTACTTGTGAGTTGCTTGAAAACAATTGCAAACCCTCCTTAGCCAGAATGCTCTGCTCTGGATCAGTTCAGCACTAAGCTGTGTTTTACTGCCATGCTGTAGTGTCTTCATGAAACCTGTGGTCAGGTAGTCCAATGTGCTGATGCGTTGCAGGTCCAGATCTCCTGTCTGAACTATGAATCCTCTGAGGGCTACAAACTCTTCCCTGGCCAAGCCACATGATGCAAGATGGGAAGCAGGAGAGTTTCACGCATAGTGAATAACATAATCAAACCAAAATGCAGGTCTCATTAGACACGGAGACACAACAGCCATAGGGATCTTCTATTGGTCTGACCTGACACAAAAGATACAGCATCAGTTTAAAAATTCAAGTGTCTGCCCTTTTGGACTCTGTTTTTGCTCATTTGTTTCCTTAAAAGGGTTTGAAAAGAACATTAAATTTCTTCTTCACATTTCAGGATCATAAAAAAGGATGAAATATTGGTAAAAATATGAGAGCTGGATAACCTTGATAATTTCTTTTTAATAACATCTGCCTTTTTCAGATGTTTATATAAAGCTATGAGCAGGCCTAGAGCACCAGATCATTGTTATTTGGTTAAGAACCAAAATATGGTAAAAGTGTAAGACAAATAACAAATTATATACAAAATGACAAACACACAGACACACAAATGTCAGCATTCTCTGTGGATGGGTATGTGTGTGTGTATGTGTGTGAGAGACAACATTCAGCCTTATTGCTGGATGGATCTGTGAGCAGAGCAGCTACAGCTGCATTCCTCAGGCTGGGATGGAGTGGCTCCTGTGTCAGAGGGCACCTGGAAGGAGGAGGGCACTGGTCCTGGTTTTTGTGCGGTCTGGCAGCTCCTGTAGCATCTGTAGCAGTTTAGAAGTAAACTCCTGTAGAAATTTCTCTGAAGAGATACCTTCTGGTTCCGTAATGGTGTTAATAACAGCCCGAAGCGAAACACTCCTGACGATCTTAGGATTAAAAGAGCAGAGGATGGCTAATACAGCAAAACAGTGTTGCCTTGATGACAAATACAAAACATTTACAGCCTGGAAGGAAAACAAAAATTACATTTAGTATTGTGTTTTGGTCCCTACAAGAATTCCACTGCTGCTTTAACCAGACAATGTAGACTACCAGTAAAATCCCTTGAGATTCACTCATTTAAAGTGAAAAAACCCAATAACTCCAACTTCCTATTGCTTTACTTTTACTTTACTGACGGTCTCTATTAAAATGCATGTTTGGACTACAGCGCTGCCAAAGAGCACCAAAATAACATTCCCTATAGAGAGAACTGTAGAAGAAAATTGTAAACTTTTTAGTGTGTAGGAGGTGGGGGGAGAGGGGAAGTTATTCTGCTACCATTTTTAAAGGAATTGACTTCTCTATCTGCTTAAATAAATGAACTTTACAGAAATAAAAATGTGCTCTAGACCAGATTCTGGCTTTGAAAGAAGACATGGAAACAGTTTAAAATCGAATATGTGCTGAAAAATTAGGCTCTAGTATTAAATAATAAGGGTGTCAGCATTCTCTGCATGTTTGCACCTTTTACGTAAAGGTAAATAAGGTAGAACTGGGAAATGACACCCAAAAGGGACTATAAAAAGAATGACAGTAATTACACAAAGCACAGCTTAGTTATTTCTTCAGTTTAGAAATCTGATTCAGAGATGGCATGTCATCAGCCCATATTCCTACTCACTAATATCAGTTATTCGTAATTTGCTAGGGACTTAAGGAGTCCAAGAAATGCAAAAGCTCCTGAACCCACAAAATTTGCAAGCCCAAGTTTAAAGCAATAGATGATAGTTTGTGAAAAAAGACAGGAATGCAAAAAAAAAAAAATATTGTGGCAACATAGGATAAAATGGTGAGCAGTGCATTCTGCTTATTAACAAGTCTATCATCATCAAGGTTTTGGTGACTAAATTGAAGGTTCAGGAAAGCAGCAAGGTGGTTTTGCATATTCTTATGGGGAATTCTAGCTTGATACACAAGCATTGACCTTACAGAAGGACTTTAGAATTTATACATGATGAAATGATCTACAGAAACACACCATATGGGATTAAACACCCTTTTTTATGTACGGCTTTTCTACCAAACATCCTGTTCTCCAGTAGGGATTATTCATACCCTTATTCCTTCATCCCCGTTCCCCATCTGACTGCCTGCTAGAAGCCCTGTGGGGCTTCCAGAGAGATAACGAAATTAGCAGAACACAAGTAGTGTTTGCTCACTGGCTGCAAAAAATGACCTCTGTTACTGGAACTTCAGAAAAACAGTACTGATGGGAAGGCAATTATTTACAGTGGAAGGGTGACTGTGGTACTCAGAAGACTTCGAAGTTGCTGCTTCCCTGGACTCTGTGCTACAAAAAGCCCTCAGCACTCACAAGGAGGTTCAGAAACATGCAAAAACAGATCCCAAAGAGCTTTATCAGTTTCCACAAATTATAAGCATGCTAACTGTCATGTGCTAATGTGATTAAGTGTGCCGGTGAAACTTTAGATCTTCAGAGGATGTAACCGAATTGAAACAGCAGGGATGAAATCTAGTACTGTGACTCAGAAAGTGAGGTTAAATCAGTTTACAGAGGATGATGGTCTAAAATGCAAAGGTCTGAAATGAGCTCGTGTAGACAGTCAGTGTTAAGTGAGCCAGCCACTCCGAGAAGAGAGCTGAGGCAATATGTCACTGTATGCTGGAGCTTTCAGCGGCATCTTTGCAATATGTAGGCCTAGGTTTACCACCTGCCTCTTCACTGTGCCACATTGCTATTTACCACATATGTTGCACTGTGTTGGTAAAACATGCAGAGACTTTTCAAGCGGATTATATCAGGGTCTTGCCTGTGCATTCATAAAGCAGACTGCAATGCTACAGCAGAGGCTTGAGTGCTTCTGTGGGGTGCCTCCTCCCTTGGTTGTGCCTCCCAAGCGGTACCTTTTGATATTATGGTTGTGCTCCTGAGAGTTTCTGCAAGCTTCTCCCCAGCCTTCCCTTACACTCATGTGCTGCTTCGGCCCTGGCTATTCTGTGAATGAGATAGATGCTAGCCCACGCTGTGGATGTTTTCAAGGGTGCTCTTTTGGTTGCTTCAAACTCCTCAAAGGTGCATAACTGCCTGCTCATAGACCTCATCCATTTCAGAAGTTTGTTTAATGACTGGGTTTTTAAACTATTTCTTTGTTGTTGTTTTTTTCTTTTCTTTTTTTTTTTTTCCTGATGATGCTTTGTCATGAGGTTTTTTTCCCTACTTTCTCTTTACCATCCTGTCTCCCTTTCTTTTATCAGGCCCTTACTAGCCTTCCTGCACATATTTAATTTCATTTTCTTAAAAATGGCATCCTGAAATATTCATGCTGGCTGCAAGTGCCAGTTTTTCAGTTCACTGGTAGCTTTGATCCCTCAGTTAGCCTCAAAGACTGTGAATGAAAGGGAATAAAGTGTCACAGCACAGTTCACATGATTCAATTTCACCTGAATAAAAACAGTCTCTGTCTAGCCAAGATGCAGGAGGTCTCCACTTGATATATTTATTTATTGACACATCAGAAAGGATGCTTGAAGGAAAGCTACAGAAATAAGGATAATTGGGAGAGAGTAGAAAGAATAAAACAAATGCTCCTGCAGCTTTGTTTTCAGCCCACTAGAATGATTCAGCAGATCTTCTCCGCACACAAGGAAGAAAATGCTAAGACTGACAGAGACAAGGTGACTCCTTATTGGCAGGTTTTGCTCAGTCTGTGAGTGTGTGATGTGTCCACCTGTGCCAGAAACCTGGCCATGGCAGAGAAGCTCTATTACCCTTCCAGGTAAAGCTTCCCCAAAGATCTGAAAACTAAATCTATGTAAAACAAGCTCCTATGACTATCACTTTCAGTTAAACGCATAATTAGATATGCTGATTAGAAATAGCAGAACTTAATTATAAAGCCAAAACTGAGTAAATAACAGTGATCTAACCAAAAAAAGAGAATGAACAACAGTTCAAAATTTTTCTAATGCCACCATTTTTAATCACCTAGTTACGAAATAACTAAAGGAAAATGAGTAAGAACTGTATTCATTAATCACATTACATTTAACTAGCTGGCCATTTCAATAAATCAAGAAGCCACTCAGGTCAATCACAAGAACCTGGTGAACATTTGTTTTCAGAAATTGAGAATTTACTTATTTCAGTAAAAGGAAACTTGCCCTAAACATTAGGTTAGCTTTCTACAAATTAAGGAAGAACTAGGAAATCCAACCCTGATTGTGTTAAATATGCAGGAATTTCTTGGGGGTTTTTAAAATTTGCTTTTCTTTAAATATTCATGCAGTTCATGTTGACCACCTAGAAACTCTGAAAGGAACTTATATCCATGTGAATGTTATCATTAATCTATTAACATGCAGTTAAAATATAGATACCTAGACATTCCTTTTCATGCAGAATTTTTTTAGTGCTGATGAATGAAGACATTATGTATGGATTATTTTGCCTTTTATACAGGAGTGGATCATTGGATCATCTAGCATAGGCTTTTATATAACCCAATACTAGCTGTCATTTACTTACACTTTCCTTCAACTTTTAACTTGATTAACCTTCTGAACTAAAAGGAAAAGTTACAAGTGCAGTAAAGGCAAATACTTGCCTGGTTCACATGGCTGCAACGATACAATATAGAGATTTTTTTTTAAACTAAATTTCTTCATCTTTAATACTTGGCCAGTTATTGTTATAGTACATTTTTCAGTGGATTGCAGACCTTTCCATAGTACTTGGCATTTTGGCCCCTTGAAGAAAATTAAAGTTACTTTAATCATATCACCATTTGGTCATCTAAACAGTTAAAATTACTGAGTTCCTTAACTTCATCAGAATTTTTTTTCTTCCAGTCTTCAGTGTAGAGCTTGAATTTTTAAGTAGACTTCTTTCAAAAATCACTTATGACTGCAGGTGCTATTCCAGAATGGATCACACCAATACTGTAAAGACAGGTAATAACACCGTCTTAACTTAATACTCTCTGAGTGGAGGGACTAGGCAGTCAGGAAAACATTAGGGAGGAATTTGTGAAAGGTGCTGGTATTCTATCTTCACAAGCAGCTGTGCAGTAACTCAGCCATCCCAATCCCTGTGCAAGAAGCAGCAAGGAACTCTCTCAGGCTAAAATACTCTAAAGATTTGCTTTGGGGAATGTGTAATTCCTCATGGCTTTCTGGAAGAGTTATTAAAATTCCAACTAATTAAAAAATAAAAGTTAATTGAATCTGAAGTGGGGTAAGTCTCCTTGTGACCTATCTCAAATGAAAAATAATGAGTATTCCGGAAATTAACAGATGAAGCTGACTCCCTTTTGTGGAATTACAAACAAGTATTCACCTCATCTACAAAGCAATGCATCATCAGGAGCGCTTGCTATATTTTCCCTAAGAAGGAAGCCAGAATGAAGGGTAGAATTTAAAATAAAAGAAAGGCAATATTGTTTTCTGTTTTGTAAAGTATCCCTCCAAGGCATTGAGAGGGTCTTTTTTCTGTAATGATGCAGTGTACAGGAAAAAATTCACCAGACAGAAAAAAAAAAGTATTTCTGAAGAACCAGCAAACAAGGCATGGTTTCTGAATGTAAAGAGGACAATCCCAGCACAAAGTCCAAATCACGTAAAACATGTACAACATGCAGCAGGATGCCTGTGAACTCTTTGTGGATAAAATTCATGGCCGGGCGAGGTGACAATCAGAACTACAACTATCACTAGATCCATATCTGGTGTTAGATGTTCTCTGGATGCCCAGAGGAGTGTGAAGCATGGGCTGAAGTTCGGTGGTCTCATTCTTCCATTTTTCCACCCCGGACAAACCAAGTGTTACCTCCACCCATGCAGGTGTAAGTTGATGGACTTTGTGCCATTAACATAGATCACAGTCCACGGTCATGCCTGCATGCACATCTACACCAATGATGTAACGGAAAAAACTGGGTATAAATATGGCCTCAATTTCAACCCCAAATAGGGACAGGAGAAGGCTCAGGACCATACCAATGGACAGATTGATTGAATTCGTTCCCCTCACTGGCGATGCCTCGTGGGTAAGATTCTTTGCCTCAGCCTAAGCTGAGTGACACTATTCTCCTGGGTTTATTTTGTATGGTAGTAATCGCAATTTTACTTACTCCTAATGCACTGTTTGTGCATTAGTGGGATTATTGTACCATGTAGCTGGGCTGCAACAAACAGGTTGTGAGCTTTTGCTATCAGGTCTCTCTGCTAATAAGCCATGACTAGCTCTGCAGTTCATTTATCAAAGGCAATATCAAAAGGACTTGTAAACGTTGCTTTTGTAAATAAACCATAATTATTCGTGACACCCCTCCTTTCCCCCCCTACCCCCCAATTTTGTCTTGCATATTCAGTGTTGGCCTTAAGGCCGGTTTTATTTCCCCTCTTTTTGCAATATTTTTAAATTGGTGCAGCGAGCAGGCTATTGCCATGGATAATTCCTGCAGGAGCACAGTTGTGCGTCATGCCCAGCAGGGATGGAGTGGGCCCAGGAGTTTTGGAAAGACGAGGAAAAGGCGGTACAGTGGATAAAAGAGTGCAAGAGCCAAAGGAGGCTCAAAATCGGGAAGGGTACAGGAGTTGTGTGTGCGGTGTTGGGAGTGTGTTTGTCCTGCGCCCAAAAGGAAATTGAAAGTTTCCAGGCGCTTGCAGGAGTTTGGGATGTGGAGTACAGGGTTTGAAAAGGAAGAGTGAGGTGCTGAAGGCGTCGTTAGCCTCTGAAAAGGAGACACGGGGCATGGCCGAGACTTGGGTGAGAGAGCTGTGAAGTGAGAATGAGATACTAGGGAAGCGATCAGAGGAACGTGTGAGAGAGCTGTGAAGTCAGATTGAACTGCTACAAAGACACTTCGGAGGAACTTGTAAATGCGGTTTTGAGTCGAAACCAACTATTAGAATAACTGCTGTTGGCAGCAGCCAAAAGGGAAAGGAGGTTACAGGAGAGACGGGATAAACTGCTTGATCGGACTGGAGATGTACCGTCTCCCAAGCCAGTCCAGCACATCCCTACCATGGTCCATCAGGAGGACCTGAAATATGGGAAGAGGCAAGCTGGTGTCATGGCGGTGATGCCGAGGAGTTAGCTGGCCCTGCTGCAGAACTGGTGATGAAGTTACTGGTGATGGGGACAGAGATCAGCTCGTATTGAGAGGAGACAGAAGGATGTCGCGGGTCTGTTGTGTTTGTAACGGATACTCCTTTATCGGGACCTGAGCTGGCACGAGTGCGAGATCAATGTGCCCGCAAGCTGGGGAGGAGTGAAAGTGGGGATTGATGGCGTGTTTTGTAGAACGTAGCAAACTGAGTCCTCTTGAGCGAGGAGAGGAACCTGTTGTTATTCAGACTGTGGGATTTTCAGATTTAACAGCCCCTGTGCAAGATGCAGCAAGTGTCCAAGATCATGTGCGGCTGAACGGCACCAGGAACGCTGCCGCGGTGGTGGCATGGCCCACTGGATTGCGGCCTCGGGATGAGTTTTCTCTGGTAGTGCCGGATGGCGGGCAACGGGTGGTGTG
>NW_010429603.1:17750-31648 GCF_000710305.1 Buceros rhinoceros silvestris
GTTGGTGGGGCCTAAAACACCCCACAACAGCCACCCGCACCATGCCCGTGGTCCATCTAACTCACACCGGCACACACCAGCTGGCATTTAAATCACAATTCTGTCTGATAGCGTGGGCGTTAGGGCAGCTTCTAAGACGGAACCCTGAGTGGGATAAGAGAAATCGGGTGGCAGGCAGCAAACCCGCGGTGGGGAGGCCCTTGAGGGCTCTGCCGTGGGACTTGATTGCTCTGAACTCCCAGACAAAACTCGCATTCCCAGGGGAGGCAGCGAGCCGCCCTGCCTGAAGCGGGTCCTAGTGTTGCAGTGCCAGGGATCGATTATCGGTTCTTTGTCACTGATGCGCGTGAAAATTACACATTTGCCTCTGTCCCAGCTGAACACGCCGGAACTGCTGGGGTGGCGGCAAACCGACAGAGACATTCCAGCTGATAATGCTGCAGCACTGCCGGTGGGCACACCCGCACCCCCACCTCACCCTGCCGCCACCTTTGGCTTCTGTCCTGATACAGTCCGTCTGGTAAACGAGCCATGATTAGCTCTGCAGTTTGTTTATCAATGGCAATACCAAAAGAACCTTTTAACGTTACTCTGTAAATAATCTGTCATTATTCGTGACACCACCACCCCTCACCCCAGTTTTGCTTGTCTTGCATACTTGGTGTTGGCCTTAAGACCAGTTTTATTTCCCCTCTTTTCGCAACACGGAGGTATCAGTAGAGATTTTTTAACGTTGCTCTGTAAATAATCTGTCATTATTCGTGACACCACCACCCCTCACCCCAGTTTTGCTTGTCTTGCATACTTGGTGTTGGCCTTAAGACCAGTTTTATTTCCCCTCTTTTCGCAACACGGAGGTATCAGTAGAGATTTTCGCAGTTGATTTCAAAGGCACTGGAATCTTACTTTCAAGAGAGATCACATGTACTTTTCTTTCTTCAGTCTTTAAAAACAATTTAGAAATTATTTGGGCAATGGAGCTTCTATTGCTTTGAAAAGCAATAATCTACAGCACAGAAAGTTCCACTGTTAGAATTCCTTTTATTAATTTCATTTTACAAATATTGGTAAGTGCCACATTACCATCTTAAATCAACCAGCAGACACTGCATAGAATTTCCTTGAAGAAAAGCAGTCAGTACCTTTCATCCCTGTCTTAGTACAGCTTTACTGAATTACTTTTCTCTATTGGATTTTTTTTAGGACACAACTAAATGAATTATCCAACGGATTTCTATATAATATGAAATTATTCCCAAAGGTTTATTAACAATCCGATGGCAAAAATCCTTCATTATATTCTTCATGATAAATGTCTTCTAAAATTCTCATATAACCTTCAACCACTTCACTTTTAAATGTATAAATATACATTAAATTCTTGACTGTCCAAAATAGATGAATAATAGAAGTACTGACATTCACATGCTTTTTAAAATAGATAGGTGAATGGGATTTGAATCCACTGCAGATCTTGACCTCAGGCTTCTGAATTTGCTGCAAAAAGGCTAGAATTTCATATAGTAACATTATAGAGTGCAAGCGCTGAGTTTCAGTTTCACAATTATCCCTTTAACATACAGCTATGCCTTCAATACTGTGTGGCCCAGCACATGTGTGTAAGCATGCACCGGTGATGAACCTGCTAGAATTACAAAGAGGATTTCCAAAATGGTCTGGCAGCATAACTTAAGGTATCCAGAGCCTACTGAAGCATGGGCTTTCGTATAAATCACAACCCCTCAAATGAGACAGACAGCTCTGAGTCCGAAAATTTAGAACATGAAACCATAAAATTCTACTCTTCAAGCGAAGGAGCTGGACACAGCTATCTTGGACACTGTCTGAAACCAGACATGGTGGCGCCACTAGTCAAAGATGAGGCTTTGCCTGAATCCCAGGTGAAATTGCTTGCAGACTACCGTGCAAATGGAGGAACTTGTGCTTTAGTCAAAAAAAGTTCTTGAGGAATGCAGTGTGTGCCCTTTAATTACCTGAGAAGATGTAATGCAGGGGAAGCTGAGGTCTTGGTTAACCTAGAGCTAAATGCTTGATACTCACATAATTACGAAGATTTTTTTAGTATTTTACCTTCTCTTCCATAATTATACTTCAGTCAAAAGGCTGAAGAATTACTCTCTCTATTACTCAGGATTATTGGAGTTCTTTGCCTGTCTGTTTCTCTCACTAATTTAGGTTAAGTTTTCTGAGCAAGAGATAATGCCTCAGGCTTGCTCCTGAGATGGAAAGGATAAGATATTTAGTTTATCTTGACCCTCCAGGTATTACAGTAATCCACTCTAATGCATCCTTGAGGGATGTGATTGTTTCATTCCTTTGGTAACTTAGGATAAGTGATGTTGTATCACCTAATTAAAGTATTTTTATCTAAATTTCTCTTTTTTACTGAAAGACAGAGCGCTCAAGACTAAGTCAAAGATGGTAAGAAAAAGACAGAAATACTAGACATTTTCTGTGGCACATGTTTAGATTCTTTGGAAGGACCAATTAATTGTCTTGTGATTCTGCTGTAAAACCTTGCAATAGTTGTCTATGTACCCAGATAGGCTTCAGCACTTGGTGCTTAAATGATAGAGAAAAATCAAAAGAGCATATCAGAGCAGAAGTGTAGCATGGGTAAACTAACCCAGTTCTTTTAATTCCCTGTGGAGATATTTGCATTTCGAAAAAAAAACCACTAGAGCAGGCATGTGATAGCTATGAAAAAAAGAAGAAGAAAAAAAAAGAACTGGGGAAAAAAAAAAATTCCAAAGCATTGAAAAGAGAAAGAAATTGAGGGTGGCAGGATCAGGAATCAAGAGATAGTCAGGGCAGGATTATTGCCTCTGGACTCTATCCTGTAGGCTGAAGAAAAAAAATGTCTTTAAAGAAGATATTTGAAGCATTAAAAAGGGGGGAAATTTCTATATCAATTATATAGGCAAATTTGCAAGTATCTGCAAGTAGAGAGGTGAAGTGGATTGGTGATAACAATGGCTGGGATATAGCAAGAAGAAAGGGTCCACTTTGTCATTGTGGTGCATCAAGAGGAAGATGCAATGGCATTGTGAAAACCATGAGTAGAGGACAAGTGTTCAGCCAAGGCCAGAGAGTGTAAGGCTGAGGCAGAGAAGGGCTGAAACATAAGAAATTCTAGCATGAACTATGGTGGTGAGGGAGGCTATTAATTGTAATAGAAGTACTAGAATTCAGGATGGACTTGCCTTTCAAACGGACAGCGTCACCAATGACTGCACAAAGATTTCTCTTTGATCACATTCTACACACTGGAAACTAGGAAAAACCAAGCCTTGGACATGGTCCAGCATTTCTAAAGCGAGGGAAAACCTCAGAGCCTCTCACATCAACACTGATGCGTAAGTATTAAAGGCCTCATCTCCAGAGACTCTTGGGATGCAGTCACAGTGAGCAGTGTTATAGAAAGTCATCCTTCACTTACGTGATGTAAAGGGTAGGAAGCTGGTATTAATTCCTGACCACGGAAAAGTCATTTCACTTATCTGCTCCAATATATTTGCCACCTCATTCCTCACTTGAGCATTTAGACTAAACTGTTTACTGTACGAGCTGTCAGAAGTTTTGTGTGTGTGCGTGTGTACACACACTCTCATGTCTTGCAGAACCTAGGTTTCAGTTCATTTCTGTTATGCGAACCAAGTACGAAGCAACATTTACACAAAATTCTCTTTCTGATAGCATGTGCTGAGGGCAGTTTTGTGAGCTTTGCAGACACTGACAGTGATAGGTAGGAGACTTTTCACAACAGTAGGAAAGTAGAGAACTAGCAGGTCTAGCACATGTATTCAATGAAACTGTGAACTCAAGGAAGGATTTATAGCTGTCACTGACAGTGCAAACGAAAATTCATGGTGTCTGGGGTTGTAAGTTAGTGCTGAAATAATTGGACATAAATCAGAAGTTTAATGTCGTCATACACATTTTAGACAAAAAGAAGAGAAAACACAAGGCATAGTAATTTCCAGAGGCAGGACAATAACGCTGTGGAGAGCTGAAGCCATGAACATCTGAATGCAGCTAGGTGGCTTGTGCCCAGCCAGCTGGTTTTCTCTGTATCAATGCCAGTGCACATGCGAATGCAGTGCACTCAAATGCAGCCCACAAGCTGGCAACTTTTTGTCATCCTCTCCACTGAGTGAATGTGCTGCAGGAAAGAACCAAGTCTGCATGGCAACTGAATAACAGCATGTGACTGATCGTGTCAGGAAAAAACACATGCCCCCTGTTTCAGCAAAGCACGGAAATGGCCCTGCTAGTAAGGTGACTTGGAGGAACGTTTGAAAAGTGATTCTGGTAATCCTCTCCCTTTGTACTGGGTTAGAGGTCAGCAGGTACTTTCCATGAAGGATGGGAAGAGCTTAAATATTCATAATTCTAGAGCCTTGTGGAACTGCCAGCCCACTTAGAAGATCATTGCTTGAAATCAGTTGGTTTTGAAGAAAAGGGAGCTGGAGTTCCTCATATGCCAATTCATGCATGAACACAGCTTAATGCAGAGTCTGAGAGATTCAGGGTAGCAGTGAGAAATGTGCTTGTTCAGTGTGACAGGCTGCTGTCTCCTCATTACACTTCTGCTAGCATTCTTAAAGGAAGGATATCTCTCTCAAGGTGAAGATTAGAAATTGTCCCCTGTGAAGCCAAGGTTATAACAACTGAAACAGGATTACTTACCAGTCTTGGAAGACAAAGATGCATGGGGGGGTTGCAAGGAAGCAGCCTCCTTGTAATGAATCCTGTCTATTTTCCTAAGATGCAAACAGCTGACGAATTGTACCTTAGCATGGCAGATGAGGATTATCCAAATTGAAAAGAGTGTATGGCCTTTGTCATGGGGTGAAGACTATCTAAAAGCAACACTTAGCTAAGTGAGACCTTGGCTGTATCTGTTCATCTCTTGAGGAGCATCCATACATAGAAGTGTGCAGAATTGTGAGTGCACAGAGAAATCACCCCACATCACCTCAAGATGTTGGGTGGTCAGAGCAAGCGCCTGGTCGCCTGAGGCCGTGGCAGCAATAGTAGTTGGGGAGGAAGGTAAGGCACCGGGCTGGATTGGAGGGAGCTTGAAGTCAGTGAATGTCACAGAACAGAGGTGAAAATCTCTCGACTGAAATTTCTATCTACCAACTACAGTCCTCCCACTTAATAAATAAATTGGAAATTTTAAGTCAGTGGGTGATATGGATCTGTCCTTTCGGTGATCTCATCTTTAATTTCTCCTGTGACATATGGGATGAAAAGTCATGCTGTAACATCTCCTGGAGAGTGCAAAATACTGGGGAAAACTTAAAGAGTGGCTGGAAACTGATCTCATTTGAACAGAGGCAAGCTCTGACAGAAAAGCAAAATCTGCCATTGAAATAGGGTATTACAACGAGTAGGATATTATTTTGCCAGAATAAAATTACCGAATCTCAGACCTGTAGTTTTGGAATAAACTTCAGAAAACTCAGAGTAGCGGGTGACAAAGGGGCCAACTGGTTAGTTCATGGCAGCCATGGATGGGAAGAATGTATCTAATGTGCCATTTAGTTTCAATGATTTTATATAAGATTATACACAAATTACCCTGATCTTTAAGCAAATAAATTATTAATCATTAAGCTGCACTCTTTTATATTTACATTTAGCTGCAGAACCTTTAATCTTCCCAAATCTTTCGCATTTCATCTATAAAATGATTATGGTTGTAACAAATGCTTGTAGATTCTCTTTAAAACACATCATTTATCAAAGTAATTAAGGAGATATTTTGCTAAAAGAAATGTAGAGGGATTAAATTCATAATTAGATGGAGATAATCTTCAGGAAGAAAAGAAAACACTATATAGTGCTGAAAGGAGAAGATTTAACCATTATTTTAGGAATATTGAGTTGAAGACAAAATAAGATTACGATATCTTAGTGACTGAACTGTGAGCTGTGTTGGAATTTTGCAAAATCCTCAGCGAAATTTAACAGAAAGCATATCTGAAATTAATGCTCAGCCACTAAACCACATTTTATGAAGGTTTAATGTGCGGATATAAAATGGCTGAGACCTGCTTTCCTACTGTTTAAAACTTCAGTATCTATCTCATATCTATTTCTAAATGTAGAAAAAAACCCCAAACAAACCCCATGATGAAAATGAATACAAGATTTCTTGGTTTTTATTGAAAGGCCAAGAAACTTGAGGTTAAAACTTCCAACTTTAGGTTATGATGAAAGGAGCTCATAAAGCAGTAAATTTCACTCTCCAAACATTTCTTGTGTGGATATTGTCTACCCCTAGAGTCATTACATAGCTTCAAAAAATTTAGAGGGAAACACAAACTGCTCCGTATAACCACATACTAAATCTTCCTTTGCAAATCCCCAATTCAGTAACATGAATAAAGCAGTCATGCCTCACCCCTCTGTACACACTGATCCTTCAAGATGTTGAGGTACTCCTCACTTACTCAGAGTTGAAAAGCATGATTCAATACCATAAAACCTCAACTTCTTGATGCACAGTGGGTTCATTTCCTTCACATAATCATCTTGGCTCACATAATAAATTTATTTTCCTCTTATGGAAAAATAAACCGATACTGTGGCTGCAAATTGTTATAATCAGTTTTAAAAGACATGCTGATGTACATTGGGCAAGCAAGTTTCTCAGATTTTTTTTAAGTCTTCAAAAAGACATCACCTGCTCTCACTTAATTCTATAGCAGCTTTACTGATAAAAACAGAGCGTGCCACATTGTATTCCTATACACTTGCTATTTGGCAGTTGCTGCTCATAGTTAATAAATGAGTGAAACTAATGGGATACAGATAGTTCTCACCAATTAGAGTTCTGCCAAGTATGGCTGCCATAAAGAAGAAAGAGATTAGACGACCTGGTAATCACCCACAACAGAAAAGATGATTATAAAAGAGTGCATTATCAATGTGAAATCATCTGAGAAGTTAATTGGAAATAATTTGTTTCCTCCACATTTGTATAGTGTCTAGTACAGCTGAATTTCAGATTATAAACTCTTAAATGATAAAAGTTGTCATTCAGCATTATTACTTTTTCTAATTTCAAAATTTTATATATTAGAAAACCACAATTAAAAATGAAACATCAATGGAAATGTACCAGGACAAAGACTGGGTACACGACATTTTATCTCAGTGTGATTTTCTGTTGTTGAATGCTAAACATAACACAGCAGGAAATTTATGTTCGACACACTAACATATCCTTCTCTGCAGTGTCATGAGCTGTTGTTAATATAGCTAAACTCAATGGCAAATAGTGCGTAGCACTCTGAATTAACTAAATTTAAAAAAAAAAGCCAAATCTTGTGGCACTTACAACAAATCTCATATTCACATTATGCAACTCCTTCCCCCTAGTAAAAAACCTTTTAAAAACACATTTAAATATCCTCCAAAGAAACCCAACCCCCCTCACTTTTTTGAGGTTTTGTTGGTCTATATAACACAATGTTTAATCTTAAAAAAGTAGAGCAAATAATGACAAAACAATGGAGGATAGTCTGTTGCCAAAAACAAGCTGTGCTGGCAAAGACCAAGCATTACCGTCTTGGCTTTAAAACTCTGTTTCATATTTTTAGAACTCTCTATGTATTTTAAGTTTGGAATTCAAAGCTGTTGGTGTCAAATAGGTCAGGCAAGATACATATTACTACCCTCCAGGCAGGAATTAATTCCCACTTGCTAATGATATTCTTCTTAATAGTAAGGACATAGAAGGGAGGTTTTTCAAAATCATGTAATTCCCTGCAAAGTGCCTTGGTTGTTAGAAAGCTGACGGGCCTTTTGCAGCAGCACGGTATCTTCTCAGAGGACCTCTGACCACCACAAATGGAGAGATTTGGAGCATTTATGCACACAGAGATGAGTGTGTTTATCAACAGCAGGAGCCCACAGCTCACAAGGGATGGGGTGAGAAGTGTCATAGGTTTGGTATTAGTTCAGCCCTTGAAGGTCCATGGCTAGACTAGCACAGAGCAAGTCTAAACAAACCAAGATATTGTATTTCCCCATAGCAGTGCTGGGGGAGGTGTGGTGAGTGATCTTCTGCTACGTGCTATGTTGCTCACAAATGAGCTCCTGTGAAGGAGAAGTTTCAGATTGTGATCAAAACCTCCCACTAGGAGAAGTATCTTTGCATCATGCCCTGTTTAGGCAAGAGATTTTGCATAAAAATGAACCAATGTGAAAAAATCTAATACAGAGGACTAAATCCCTACATCTGACAACGGTTCTTACTTTCTGAGCCATAATTATCCTTCTTTTATATTTACCTCATGATGTGGAGGTGTTTTCCACATGGGTTTAGCGCTTTGCAGTGGGTGGCTTTTAGGGCAATCAAATAGGAAAACAAATGCCTGAGATGATAGCGTTACAGAGGTGAGCTGCAGGCTAGCAGCATTTTTGCATACCATTAGTCTTTTAACAGAGCCTTGTCAGTCACAGTCATTTTTTAGTCATTATCCCAGTTAGATTCTTGGCAAACTTTTATTTTTAATAGCATATTATACCCAGGTCTCTTACAGTGTCTCATTATGTTTTTAACATGTTAAGCTATACTGTGAGGCCCTGTGCAAAATTAAGTCTCATCATTAGCACTGTTCTCATTTCTCCAGTGTCAAAATAGCAGTAGGTGCTGTGGAAATGTTTGGTAAGTTCTGCAGGAAGCCTGACTGAAATTGGTATAGAGCTATCGTTCTGCTGTTTAGCTGCCATTTGTTTAATTATATGCTTAGTCAGAATTCTTGGGAGAAGAAGGGTGTTCTTTCAGGGACATTTCCAGCAGTACAGTGCAGCAAATATACAAGGGACTTGTCATTTATTTGTTTATTAGACATGTTCATAATGCGTCTGTTGAAATGCTCTTCAGAGTGCCTTAAGTAGGTTGAGATGTAGCGCTGGCATCCTTAGAAAAAAACTCCCAATGATGGTGAGAGCGATGGCAAAGAGTACATCCTGCCTGTTTGTGTGCTGTTGAGAATACAGAAGAACTTTCAGTTCCAGCACAAGTAATTGTAATTACAACTGGAAAACATTCTGTTTTCTTAGTAAAAAGTACAGTATTTCCAGCTGCACCTGGCCATGACAACATGAGTCAAAATTCACTCTTGGATTCCTTCCCTAGCATGTTTTAAAGAGAAAATTACAGGGAACGACTCCTGCCCTTAACTATCACTTACATGGTAGAACATGGAGCATCACACTTTCTGCAGATAAAATGCTATCTCATATTTCAGATAGTTGCAAGACCTTTTGGGTCAGCATCTAGAAAAGAAGCAAGCCACAAGTTAAGTGATTTTTTTTTTTTTTTGAAAGTAACAATTTTCCAAGGACAGTTTAGAGGGAAATCTATTTGCATTTCACAGGTCAATGGCCCTTAGAAATTTCACAGGTTAAAATAAAATAATTGAAATGAAAACCTGATTATATTAACAGGATACAGAAAAAGATGTTGGTGATAATTTTATAGGGCTGCATTTCTTGAACTTTTGGGAGTGTTTTTTCTTTGTTTCTTTGTAAATCATTTTAACTATGACATGGTGGTCTTGAAGAAGGATGTCTTCTAGTTCAGTTATAGGACTTGAGCCATAAGGCCTGTTCTTCAGTTCTGGGGGCTGGTGTGCTCAGAACAAGCTTAATCTCTTTCTTTTAGTTTCTCATCTGTGAAATGGAGGTGAAAGATGAAATACTTCCTTCTTATATTCTTTATCCGCTTGATTTTGTGAGCTCTGAAGAATAGCAAATGTCCTTTGTTTTGTGGATGAGCAACATGTTGTACAACACAGCCTTGAATTTGAATGAGTTTCTTGAAGCTTATGAAGTCAGGAAATTCATTGACAACTGCAGTTCACTCTCTTCAAAACTGAAATAAAAGGCATAACTATAAGACAAGGTATTAATATGGTTTTACTGCCTTATACAGCAATGCAGTTCAATACACCACAGGAGTTTTATTACTGGAGTCCAGCTTCATTTCCACAGGCAGATGATTCTCTCCACATGAGACTTGATCAGGGTAAAATAATTTATTTACAACATTGTTTCTTGAGTAAATTTTTTTTTTCATATTGTGGATCCCTCTGACACATAAGGTGAGGTTCAGCATGTGGAGAAAATTTAAAAAATAAATAAAACTGTTACTTAGTACAAATTCATGATCATAAGAGAAAAATAAGCTGAACTGCTTTTATTCTTTTATTATTTCATTAGTCTTCCTTTATTCCATGTGTGTCATTATCAAAGGAGAAGAGGAAATTCTTTCTTGTTTAACTTTGGCTCCATGGTAAGACTAAGTCGTTTTAGATATTGTTGTGTGAGTTGCAGGACCAGTGTTTGCCAGTGGCTAACTCCCATATGAGAGTCAGGAAGTGGGATATACATTACTAATCTTGCATTCATTATTTTTGCTGGGATTCAAGATTTTTCATAATGATTCTGCCCAGTTCAGCTTACAGATTGGATTGTTTGAACAATAAGACATTAGAAGGTATGGCATGAAAGTGATGAAAGAAAGTGATGAAAGGATTAATCTTGCATTCATTATTTTTGCTGGGATTCAAGATTTTTCATAATGATTCTGCCCAGTTCAGCTTACAGATTGGATTGTTTGAACAATAAGACATTAGAAGGTATGGCATGAAAGTGATGAAAGAAAGTGATGAAAGGATATATTTTACAAGAATGTATCTTATTTCACGAAAACGCACCACAATATGAGTCTTTAATAAAACCAACCTTAAGTCTAGAGTATCAAAACAGATACTTGAACTGCAGTTGACGTTGAATGTATGACAGAAGAATGGGTCTAACTGAAAAGTCAGACATTTAAATCTCCCATAGTTTATAATCAAGAGTAATGAAAAAGGACATTATGGCATGTGATTGCATATTACCTTAGTACTGTGGGGAAATATATATACATATAAAGGAATTTGTCTTATTAATACCGAGTCTATAATTGGTGACACAGCTTTCAGAATACAAAATCCATTAGAATACATGGTTGCTCCCCTACAAATGGGACATTGGGAGTAATCACCAAGCAGTAAAATCTATTACCATTGTCATGTTTTAGATTTTGTATCTGGCAAGCTCAGGTATGTTTTATTCTGGAATAAACCCTGTGTTAAAAAAGAAGACGAAGGTCTGTAAATTTTAATTATACTGCAACAAAATGAACAGACGTATAGAATCTTTATATTGTGAATTTTTTTTTAAAGACAGACCTGGGTAAGGTGGTCTTCTACTTTTTAAGACATCATCAGTCTCAGTAAAAAGGAGAGGTTACTGTTATGAACAGTCTGTTTGTGCCGGACTCATCTACTGGTTCAGCTATCATCCAGGGATGAATTATTTTGCTTACTCTCAGTGCTGTTCTCTGAAAGCATTAAAACTGATGTAGAAAATTCACTCAATTAAACTTCCTAGCTAGGAGACCAGTTGTATTTATTGTTTCTTCATATAAATGTTCAAATTGGATAACTTGGGGACTTATTTTTTTTTCAGCATCCCAAATGAGCATATTGTGTATAACAATTTTTCATATGTTCTTGAATCAGCAGACTGCTTGTTAATTGCCTGAAGTATTCCCAAATTGGCCATTAGGAGAAAGAACTTCTGCAATACTTCCATTTTCCCCTCACTTGTTCTCTGTGTCACCAGCCCTCAGCTGAGAGATAAAGTGCCAGAATATCCTCATTTTGTGGCACCTTTCTGTTCTCCAACTGGCAGGCCAGACATCAACAGATTAGGTGTCTTGAAAATACTCTCTAAAATATTTGTTCCCCAAAGAGTCTGTAAAAAAAAGTAGTGCCTTGTTAGACACTAATTGTATCTGCCATGTAACCACATCACTGAAATTTTCCCCAAAACATTACCCATATGTTGAGGTATTCCCTTAGCTCCCTGATTAATAATAAAATCTCTTATTACATCTCTGCTAAGTGCAGGTACTGTGCATCAATACAAATATGTTACCTACTGGAGGTAGCTTCCAGGGGCAAGATTCAAGTAATCCACTTACCATCTGCAAAAATGTGATTATTTCTTCTTTCATTAGTGCTATCTGGGACACAGAGACCTTGTCGCAGCTATAAGCTATATAGCTTTTAAGTCTCTTAAGGGACAGTAACTGTTAGTGGCCCTCTGCCACTCTTCTCAGCTGTACAGGAATTGTTCCAGAAGAATGAATTTTGGCTAAGGTACCCTGATGAGAGTACATGCCTCCTATACGCACAGGGTTACTGTAGTTAGGACCTGTTTTAAAATACAGACCCACCACCCCATCTTGCTACAGGCATTGTTGTGTAGCCTCATTATGGAACTAGTAGGAGCATCAGGAGAGAACAGCAACACAAAGAAAGACAATTTCAGCCACCTGGTAGCATTTTGTCCTTCACTTCTTCTCACCCTGCAAATAAAATACTTAAAAGTAGAAAAGGTTTTGCAGCTACAACATTTTCTTCCAATACACCTATACTGCTACCACAGCTGACGTTGCCCCAGCTAAAGTAAGAGAGGTGAATCTATGAAAAAGCCTGCCTTTCCCACCCCTTTCGCCCCGCCCCGCTCCCGACGCCCTTCCCCTGAATTGTTCAGTTTACCCCCTTTATCTGTCAGGATACCGTTATCATTTTAATTGAAGAAAAATGGCAATTCATGCATTCAGGCAATTTTATGCTCAGAAGTCTTATGTTGCAATACAGAGAGTGGGGACTCTGAACTTCTGAATAGCCAGCTATACTGAGCCTGTTTGCAATTACATGTCTAATTGATAGTCACACGAGTGACACAGTTTGGCCTTCATGGGCATACCCTCACACAGGGACTTACACTGGGAGGCAAAGATATTCATGCTCCCTAGTAACAAAGTGCTCTTTTATCTCTTGTTTTGCCAGTGAAGCCAGCATTAAAGTGCAAATACCTGTTTAATAGATTCCCAAGGATCTACCTCTAAAACCATGACAGATGGACATTTGGTGGACCTGTGCATTCAAACACACCTGCATCTTCCTGAGTGGGAAATGTTTTATCTTTGCAAATTTCCTTGTTCCCAATCCATGCCCTCATGACTGAAAATGAGGCAAATGCAGGTATTTGGTGTCCTGTAGTTGCATATTTGAGTGCCTGTACTTTGATCCCAGTCTCTTTCACGTACTTGAAGTTATAACAAAATTAAACAACTGTACATGAATTTTGCAAGAAATCTGTGACCACCAAGGAACATCACGGTTGCCACTCAGATGCTGCCTTTGCAGCAGCAACTGGATGCAACTTAACTTTCCCCATGTAGCAGTACAGCTTCCGGGTGAGCATTGTTTCTAGAAGAGATAGAATTTCAGTTAAAGATTGCTTAATATTTGCTTTAAGAGACCCAGTTGTCAGTTGCTGCTTTGGTCAGTACGTTCACATGCTGGGTCACTGTTGCAACCTTACCCTTCTCTCAGACATTCAACCATAACAGCTCAGACATTACTGCGTATAAGATTTGAGTGAAGTGGCTTAATTTGGTCATATGAAATGTAAGTGTTGAACCTATTTAAGGACTATTTTTACTGTGTGTTTCCTGTGACTTTCCTAAGACTTTGAAGTCTGTCTGGAGTTTGAATAACTTCACAGCTCATGACTCCATAAAATTTTCTAGAGAACATGTTCCAATATTTTATCACTCTCACAGTAAAAAACCTTGTTTTTCTTAGGTTCATATAGTACTTGCTGTGTTTCAGTTTGTGCCCATTGCCTCCTGTCCTGTGACTGGGCACTGCTAAAAAGAGTCTGATTCCATCAGCCTTACTCCCCCCATCGGGTATTTATATATATGGATACATATTTATATGTATATAATA
>NW_010429604.1:0-10915 GCF_000710305.1 Buceros rhinoceros silvestris
GGCGGTGCGGTGTGCGGCGGTGGAGCGAAGCGGGTAGCGTTGGCGGGCTGCGCTTTAAGGGAGGTGTGACCTCCGCAGCTTCGCCCCTCTCCTGCAGCCTGAGGTTTGCGTGTGGTGCGAGTCTGCAGCTCCGGGTCGAATCTCACTGTTGATGCTCTGAGATTTGCCTTTGGTGCCCCGGCTGGATAAGAGCGACTGCTGCCACGGCGACTGGAAAGCTGTTCGCCGCCTAGCTGACGAGCAGCAGCACTGTGCAAAGTTCTGGGCTGAAACGGATGTCGTGGGGTTTGTGTTTTGCTGTGGGCTTCCCGCAGCTGTATCCCGCAGGGGGTTTCTGAGCTGTAACGTTAAGGTTCTCCTGTCAGATTCTGAAATCTAAGTACTACTACCCACTACAAACTGAATTCAGGGTTTGCTTTGCAGCCCCTAGAGTGGTGGCTGCTGGCGTGTTGTGTCAGAGATGTTTCTGTCATTCTCAAGTTGTTGTGCAGTCTATGGAAAAGCAGCTCTGTCCTCTATCTGGGAACAGCCAAGCAAGAGAGGATGAGTCAGGTAGAGGTGTTCAGATTTTACTCTCAAACAATGTTCTGTGGTCTCTGGCATTTAAAATGCAGGAGTTGATATATGGGTTTCTGAGTTCCAGGCCTTTCATTCTGCACCAGTTTGCTGTTTGATTATGAGAAATCCCTTCTAGCTGCTGTCTGCCTTGTAAAATGGGGCTAATGACACTATATTCAGTGCAGGAAGCTGAAAAATGAACTTCTAAAGTGGCAGAAGCACTCAGCTGGAAGTTCAGTAGAAGAGCACAGTATATTCTTTCTGCTGTGTAAGTATCTGCCGTGTCATTTATTAACATACTTGTTTTGTCTCCTAAAAATTGCAGGTTCTTATCCTTAAGGGTCTCAAGCAGGAGGTCAGTTGCCTCTGCCCCTCTCCAGATGGGTTGCACTTGGCTGTTGGGTATGAAGATGGATCAATCCGTGTCTTCAGCCTCCTAAGTGGAGAAGCGAATATCACTTTCAATGGACACAAGGCTGCAGTCACAGCCCTGCAGTATGACCATCTGGGTGGCCGGCTGGTATCTGGCTCAAAGGTGAGGGTTGCACATGTCAGGGACAGCCCTTTCGTAGAGAGGCTCAGTGAGGAAGACTGATCTGCACTAGGTGTTTGGTATTTTAAGTGGGTTACGTGGCCTCTGCCTGTAGCCAGAGGATAGCAGGGCTGCAAGACAGCGATGGAGTTGGGGAGCCCAGGGATGAGAGAGCAGTGGGAGCTGCAGGGCAGGAGTGGGATCTTAGTAGAACTGTGAAGAAGCTTGTGAGGTCAGGAAGAGCAGAAGTGACTCAGGCTGGGGCAGAGGTGCATTTATTGGTCAGAATGTGTCTTCGGCGAGGGAATATCACTTGTGTTAATCATCCCTGACACTCAGAGTGAGAAAGTGTGCTCTCAGGTAATCTTTTCAGTCTTGCAGCAGAGGTAGATGTTTTGTAGAGACAAATGCCAGTCCCTCAGAGACACTGTGTCTGTTCCAGGATACAGATGTCATCGTGTGGGATGTCATCAATGAGAGCGGCCTGTACCGGCTGAAAGGACACAAGGATGCTGTCACTCAAGTCCTTTTCTTGAAGGAGAAGAACCTGTTGGTCACCAGGTAAGCCAGGCTATGTGTACTGATCAATCAGGAAAGCAGCCATGCTTTTGCTTGCAATTTAGACATCCATTTAGGTACTACAGCCATTTGTATTTTCCTTCTCGACTCATGATATCTCGGACCCACCAGCATCTTAGAATATGATTTTGTAGTGTCCACATATTTCTTAGGTCTGGTGCCTGAATTCAGATGTGGTAAGCAGAACTGAAATGGCTGTCCTGAAAAATACTGTTTGAAAAACGGTTTAACTTGCTGGTAAATACAGCAACTTAGTATTATTTTAAGGAGTAATAGTAGTAATATATTCATTATGTGTGTAACCATTTTTACTGTTTTTCTTAAAGAATTAAGCAGGCTTACCTTCTGTTTGTATAATTCACACAGCAGCGTGACAGGAACATTGCTTCCTAGTAAGTTGTAATTATAGGAGTTAATTGAAAGATGGTAGTTGGTTTTTTTGAGTTGATTTTTAGTTACTCACCACGAGCTGCTAGTTGACTGTGTGCCTTTAATGATGTAGGGTTGACAGAAGATAAACTGCTCAAATATCAGTCAGTATATTTTTATTTCCTAATATGTCATCAAATAGCTTAATAGAAAAGTGCATTCAATCAGTTCAGTGTAAAATTAGGGCCAGTTTCTTGTGCTTTTTTGTTGTTTCAAATGGAAGAAGTGGTGTTTTGTTGGTTTGGTAGGTGACATCTGTTTCTTAATGCAATTTCAAGTCTTTGCAGGTCAGCTTTGGAAATGCTTAATTCTCTCAAATGGCTAAATTGAGATAAAGATTCCTCTCTAGTCTGTTTTTAATTAAGAGAGTAGAGATGTTATCCTGGTTTTCTGGATGTATAAATTTCTGCTTTCTTACTTTAGATTTTTTTTTTTTTTGCCCAAACAACTAACTGCAGTCCTTTGTGTACAGAATTTTTGGTGGTATTTTCATATGCCCAGTTTACAAGTACCTTTGGATCCTGTGTAAGAAAAGAGATGGGCTAACAAAAAATATCACTTGTAAACAGAATTTTTTTGTCTTGAGGGTGCTTAGTAATAGAACAAGTTTTTAATTTTGATTTAGTTTGACTTCTTGAGGAAAAGGGGCTCTAACAGAGTTACCAAAAATGAAAAAAGTATTCATTGCTTTAGGGTGTACTGAAAGAATCTGTTTAAATGTTCAGATTACTTTTCTCAGGTGCTCTTGTAATATTGGGGTAGTGTAATATAGCCAGAAATGCGTTTTCAAGGAGATCTAATCCTACGGTGGCTTTGAAGGACTGAAACAACTGTCGTTCTTCGTCAGGAGAAGCAGCTTGAAAGCCGTGTTCAAAACGAAGGACTCTGCTCTTCTTGTAGCCTGGTCAATGCACAGGCATGGCCCAGGTTGAGAATGTGGAGGGGGTTTACAGGCGGCTAGAATTGATCAGCACTTTGCACTTACTGTTCTTACCCTGAGTAGGTGAGAAAGGAGGCTCTGTGGCACGGGGCTCGCAGCTGAATCCAGAGGAGGAAGTGGTCCTCAGTGACTGGCAGCTGCCTTTCTGCGGCACCTTCATATTGCTATACTTGGTTCTAGCATAGCTTGCGAACTTCAGTGTCTGAGCATCTGTTCTGTGATGTGTTGTGGCATGTTTTAGACTTTTTTTTTCCCGTATTTCTACCAGTTCTCTAAGCGCACAAGTTCTGGCATTTTTTCCTCACGTCTTGAGTTTTTCTTCTTTGTTCCAGTGGCAAAGACACATTGGTGAAATGGTGGGATCTGGACACTCAGCACTGCTTCAAAACTCTGGTTGGACATCGTACGGAGGTAAAGAGGGTGTGTGGGGAGCTGTTGGGTTGGAATGACTTCCGAGTACATGTCGTGGCTCAGTTTTTTCTTCCCTGCTCTCAGAAGTTCTAAACTGGCACTGTGATACCTTTTGCTTGTCATTAGGCTTTAGGGATGAGCAAATGAGAAACTTCCAAACTTTCCACGAGTTGTCATCAACATGTAGCGGGTGACAGTTCCAATACAGATGTCCCCAGAGGAGGTCCTGGCTAGATCCAGTCCCTTCTTGGTTGCTGTTTAAATAAATTAAAGAAGCTCTGCTATTGTTATCAGAGTCAAAGGAGCCATAAATCAATTCTTCACATTCTGCCTCTGGACAGGTTTGGGGGATGGCTTTGCTATCTGAAGAGAAGCGTCTCATCACTGGGAGTGCTGACAGTGAGCTGAGGGTGTGGGATATCACGTACATCCAGGAGGTAAAGTATTCCCTCTGTAACCCCTCACAGTCTTGCCCAGCTGCTTGTCTTTGGACAAAGGTGGGACTGGAACATGTTAAATCTGACTGACATTCTGAAAAACAGAGCTAGGCAGTGCCTTAGGGGTCTAGAAGGTACTCTTGGGATAGACTTCGAGCTTTCAAGTGAAACTGTGAACACTTCCAGAACAAGATTTCCAGAGCGTGTCAGATCTTCCTGCCTTACAACTAGAGAAGACAGTCTTGTGGATGGATGATCATCAGGGGAGGACACAGAGTGTTTGGTGCCTACAGGCACGCTGTAGGGTACTCCATTGTTGTAGCGTACACTAACTGCTTGTTATTTCAGGGAAATGAAGTGTGAGACAGAAACCAGAACACCGTATCTCTTGCAGTATAAGGTACTCCTTATGTGTTTGGTGGTTTTTTTTTTCCTTGCCTTTGAATAGGTAAAAGATCCTGATGAGCCAGAATCCAAGAAAAGCAAAGAGTCTTCACCTGGAGCAGAAGAAAACACTGAAGAGGATGAGACCCTAGAGTTGGATGAGAATCCTGAGGAAGTAAGCTCAGTTTTCCGTGCTGTCTGTGAGATACTGTATCTAACCCATTTACATGGTGCTGCTTGCCGAGCCAGCAGGAGTTTTTGAGTCACTGACACATTGCTTCTCTATAATGGGTTTATACCCCCAGTGTCATGTTTAGCCCGTTTGGGAAAATGTATTAATTCTTGTCTCAATTCATAACATTTTCCTCAGCAGCAGTTGCTGCCTCATCTACCTGCAAAGCATCAGCAGAAATATGTGTGCCAAAACATTATTCTCCACTGAAAGCTTTTTCTTTGCCTCTGTTTGGAGGCGACTCGCAAATGTTTAAAGTTCAATGGAGCTAACAGAGCTCTTTCATCAAACAGCACAGGAATAGAATAGTTACTAGCTGGTTGGCTGAGTTCAGAGCTGATGCTCAGCTTTGCAGGTCAGTAGCAGAGGCTGAGAGGTCAGAGTTGCACCATAATGAAATAAGGTATGAGATTTGATTACAGAAAGCCAATCCCACTTGTGCTGCTGGTGGAGACGTTACTGAATCTGTCTTTCTGGTGGAACTTTCTGGGGTCCTGTTCAGATTTCAGACTGCTTGTAGGTAGATACCTGACTTTGTTAAATACTTTTCCAACTTCCTCTCCAGAAGATTTCTTTCTCGTCAACTACCTGTTTCAGAGTCTCTGTTCTCACCTTCTCTGCCTCTTCTGACAGAGGAACTGAGCACTGCTGCCTTTGTAGCATAAAAATTCAGCTCTGACTCTTAAATGGCTGTGGTTTGCCAGTGAAGTTGTTACTCTTCCATTGAGACTGTCAGTGACTGTTTTCAGCTAACATGCAACAAAACATAAGGAGATAAGCCTGTGGCTTTTTTGTCCCTAGATTATCCTTGCTAGCTGTTCTTTCAGGACTGTGTAGGTTCATTTCCCCCTCTTTTCCTCTCGACTTCCCTTGCCAGCAGGTTTCTGAGTTTGCTTGGGAGGATTGCTTGACCTTTCAGACCAAAGTTCTTCCCCTTCTTTCCCTGTAGCGCCTTGTAAAGTGCAGCAAAGTTGGATCCATCATGCGGGAAGGGAGAGACCGAATAGTTACTCTTGCCACAGACCGAACGGGCAAAATTTTGGCCTGCCATGTAAGTAGTGGAGGGGTCTGCTACCGAGCTGTAGAGAAGGCTGTTAAGAGACCTTTGGTAATTTTTGTAAGGGCCAGCCAAGGCTTTGCTTGCCTTTGACTTTTTTTGCTCTGTCTCTAGGGAACAGATGCTGTTCTCGAAGTCTTCACTGTCCTTTCTGATGAGGAAGTCCAGAAGAAATTGGAAAAGAAAATAAAGAAAGCCAAGAAAAAAGCCAAGTAAGCAGTCCAGAGAAGTGTTACAAAAGCCCTTCAGCAGCATGACACTGTGGCTGAACTCCAAGCTATTGGTCATTGTCTGTGCTAGTTTTATTTTGGGGTCACTGTTCTGAGCATCCTTGGTGCTTGTCTGAGCAGCACTGCTCTCGGAGACTAAAGAAATACCTTTCTTTCCAAGCCTTCCCTATGCAAAAAAAGGTAATGCGTACAAAGGAATTGATATTAAATGGGTTTTTCAGAGATGCTCACTTCTCCTGACATTCACATTTACACTGCTCGGTCTATCAAATAAAGTCCTTGATAGGACATACAGGAATGAGAGTTTTATCTGAGAAGTCAGAGTGACTCTGATACCTCATCTCCTGTTTTACTGCAGGCAGAGATACAGGTGAGAGCTTTCTTAATGTTTACTTTGTGTTAAGTGTCTCTCTGGGTATCTTGGCTCTCAACAGATGCCTTGCAACAGCCCTTAGGGAGAGGTCTGGGTATAAACTTGAAGGGCAGGGTGTGAACTTCACTGTCTTACCCTGTTCTTAAATGTAGTTAGCATATCTGGATGAGAGGGTGGTTGTTTTCAGCAAGCTAAGTGGTTTCCTTATTCTCTGTCTTAGTGTTGGCTGTGCTGGGTTATTTCACTCTTCTCTGTTATCTGACTTTTCTAGGAAGAACTCTGAAGAGGAGCCTGAAAAGAGCGTGGAGCTGAGCCTGCAGGAGGAGATTCAGCGGGTCACTAATGTCAGAGCTTCTTCTAAAATCAAGTGAGTGGAAGGTAGAGGCTGAGCTGTGGTTGTGTAGCTACTTGGGGAAAGCTCTGCGCACCTCAGTATAGGGAGGGGTGGAAGAAGTTTCGCCCTTGATGTCTGTTCAGCTTGGAGCTGGGGAGAGGCCTACCATGATCTCCAGTCCATCCACACCTCTTCCACTAGTGGTCTCCTTCTTCCACACCTCTACAGCTTAGTGTGCACTTTCTTGTTGGCATGCGCTCTGTCTGTTTTCGACTTTCTCAGTTGTAGGAGGAATCAAGCACGAAGAACATTTTGTCTTAGTGCCCCTGTGTACAGCTCTGATTTTTGTCTAATCAAACAGGTCATTTGACTTGATTCTCTCTCCAAAAGGAGAGCTGAAGATTGTGCTGCTGCTCCAGAACAACATAATTGAGTCTTATAACCTGAACCTGTTAGCACAAGTCCCGCAGGCTGTCCGTACATCCAAGATAACCATTGGAGGCCACCGCAGCGATGTCAGGACGTTGGCTTTCAGCTCTGACAACATTGCCATTCTTTCAGCAGCTGCCGAGTCTGTAAAGATTTGGAACAGGTATGTAGTCCAGTTGTGTCAGTCCCCTCTGCCCTATGTGTGTCAGTCTTCCAGAACTCAGAGTTGCTGTGTTCTTCGAGGCAGTGATAAGGAAGAGGGGATGATGGAGAAATGTAAAGTAGTGAATGAAATAAATAGAAAACCGACTTCTATCCTTAGTAGGGACTGAGAAGCTATAGAGCTGAAGCTGCATAATTAACTCATAGAGTTTGAGGCTGTAGAGCAGCACTGAGGCTAAGTTTAGTGGCAGGTATGGAAAAAAATCTCTAAAAACAAAGGTCATACATAGCAGTTCAGTCTAGACTGTATTTTGTTGTTGGGTTTTTTTGTCCTTTTTAATAACAGGTACTAACTGTTACCCTAAACCAGCTACTCCCTATTCTTTAGGGAACACGTGGGTTTCTTGGCATCTTATCTGAAGGATCTGATATTAGACTGAGTAGGCTGTGTTTTGATCTGGAGTGTTGTCCCAGTGTTTCCCGAGTGGTGTAGCTTGAAATAGCTGTTTCCTTTGAGTGTACCATCTTGTACTCCTCCATCCTCTCCTGCACAGCAAGAATTGCTGTTTGAGAACAGGAGTTCTGTCCTCGCTCATAACAGCAGTAAGTCACAATGGTTGATAATGTAATGGCATGTTTTTATGGAAAATTTTCTTAGCAATAGTGCTGGATAGCATTTGGGTCATAGGATGGTGGCGGTGTATCTTCTGGTCCCAGCTGAAAAGGCAGCTGTGGACCGAGGCCACATGTCTGGAGCATGTCTCACTTAGTGGGACAGATTTTTGTGTGTGATAAGACGTTTCTGGGCTTTATCTTTGTCCACAGATCGACCTTGCAGTGCATCCGAACAATGGACTGTGAGTATGCACTCTGCTCACTCTTTGTCCCAGGAGATCGGCAGGTCATCATTGGCACCAAGGTAAGTATTGTCCTTCTGCACTCCAGATTGCCCAAGATCTGAAAATAGGTTATGAAAATGTCATTAAGGCAGCCTTATAGGAAATGCATTGCATCTCCTGATCTAGAGCACTCTGTTTTAGGTGTTAAAACCTCTCTGACAGACAGGTTCTGCCCAGTTCCCAGACTCTGTAGCTCTTGTGGCTTGTGCTGGACAGTTGGGGAGAGCTTTGGGATGCTCCTGGTGCAGATCAGGAGTTGGGCCATCTGTGTGTAAAAGCCATCTACTGAAGCTGGCTATTTGGGATCTGGATGGCAGGGGTGCTCTCCTGCTAGGAGCTAGTGTGTGTCATGAAGGTGGAGAGGCTGGTGTGTCCTTCGTGACCTGTCTTTCTCCCTAGACAGGGAAGCTGCAGCTGTATGACCTGGCTTCTGGGAGTTTGATGGAGACACTTGATGCTCATGATGGGGCGTTGTGGTCCATTGCTCTTTCACCAGACCAGGTAACTCAGCCACCATTCTAAGTATCATCTGTTGCACGTCTTTTCATGTAGCTTCTTCTTGTAGTTTTTGCACTACTGATGGGAGCGTGGGAACTTCTCTTTGTGGGAGGTGGAGGATGCACCTGGTGGTGTGTAAGGACTTTTGACTGTGGACGCACACACAGCTTGATGAAATAGCTCTCTAGCTGTGTGGCACATGGCAATGAGTCTTTGGGCTGAGCATGGCCATCCACATCACCTCATCTGACTTCTGCATGATTGAGAATACTCAGACTTTCCTGGTGGAGTCTTGTGTATGCAGCAGTACATACCCTGTGGATGTGTTCCAGCTGTGGAGAGCTTCAGCTCCTTGTAACTTGCTGCAGTGGCTGATGATCATTCTTGTCAAATCTGCTGGGTTAAAGATCTCGTTAACATAGTGGTGTTTTTTCTTGGTGTTGCACTATTCTTGAGGGACAAACTACCCTCCTTGTCTTTCTGATGGTCATTAGGCTGAACTTCTGTCCCTGCAGGATGTGTTTTCCGGGCTCTAAATTGTTCTTGCAATACTTTTTAAGTTACTGTAGTCCTACTTTGCTGGTGGCCCCAGGATGCAGGTGCACTGTGTGATAGGAATTACAGCAGTGTCAAAGGTACCAGTGCCTTTTGAATCCATCCAAGGCCTTAATGAGCTCTTTTGATGAGAGCTCTGCGGTGATAATGTGTGTTAGATTATAACCCCGTGTACCTCGAAGCCCATTTTGAGGCACTGCTTTGCAGAAGGCATATCTGTGGTGCTTAGATCCTTGCTTCCTGATGCATAAATTAATGTTTTGGTTCTGTTTAAGGATTTTTTTCAGATGGATTGAATAGCTCTGACGTTATACAGATATATTTAATTGGCTATTTTTCTGGTAATCCATAAAATCTGTAAGCAGCATAGTGTAAAGTTGTTAGGTATCTCTTATTTAAAATTAAGCTTTGAAACCTCTTAGCTGGTCTTTAATCCACGGAGTATGTTCTTTATGGGACTGTATTATCCTAGTTTTGTAATGCAAATCTTTAGTATCTTTATCAATGATGCGGATGGGGGGATTGAGTGCACCCAGAGTAAGTTTGCACATGACACCAAGTTAGGCAGGTGTGTTTGTCTGCTTGAAGGTCAGGAGGCTCTACAGAGGGATCTGGAGAGCCTGGATTGATGTTCCAAGGCCAATGGTATGAAGTTCAACAAGTCCCAGTGCTGGAACCTGCACTTGGGTCACAACAACCCCCTGCAACGCTACAGGCTTGGGGAAGTGGCTGGAAAGCTGCACAGCAGAGAAGGACCTGGAAGTGCTGGTCGACAGCCGGCTGAATATGAGCCAGCAGTGTGCCCAGGTGGCCAAGAAGGCCAACGGCATCCTGGCTTGTATCAGCACTAGCCCGGCCAGCAGGAGCAGGGGATTGTCCGCCTGTATTTGGCCTGGTGAGGCCACACCTCGAATACCGTGTCCGGTTTTGGGCCTCTCACTGTAAGAAGGACATTGAGGTGCTGGAGCGTGTCCAGAGAAGGGCAACGAAGCCGGTGATGGGTCTAGAGAACAAGTCTTATGGGGAGTGGCTGAGGGAACTGGGGGTGTTTAGTCTGGGGAAAAGGAGGCTGAGAGAGGTGGAGAGACCTTACCACTCTCTACAAGTACCTGAAAGGAGGTTATAGTGAGGTGGGAGTTGGTCTCCCAAGTAATAAGCAACAGAACAGGAGGAAATGGCCTCAAGTTGTGCCAGGGGAGGTTTAGGCTGGATATTAGGAAAAATTTCTTCGCAGAAAGGGTTGTGAAGCATTGGAACAGGCTGCCCAGGGCAGTGGTTGAGTTGCCCTCCCTGGAGGGGATGTGTAGATGTGGTGCTGAGGGACATAGTTTGGTTGGTGACTTGGCAATGCTGGGTTAATGGTTGGCCTTGAAGACCTCAAAGGTCTCTTCCAATGCAAATGACTCTGTGATTATGTGAAAATGTACCACAAGATCAAGAGGCAGGACTTGCAGAGCAACACTGTTACTATTATCAACTACAGCTTTAATCTTAAGGAGAAGGCTAATGCCCTTTTAATTAATTTTCCAGAAGCTCTTTTATCGGTATTCAGTTTACTTTCTTTGTTTGATGGAAACTGCATTTACCTGTTATTTTTGTTGACCGCGCTTACAGTTACCGGGCCAGCCTGTTTACTCTGGCTGAATTATGGTGTTACATTAGTGAGGATGGACATTGACAGTTTAGAGAGTACCTCATTCTGCTCTGTAAAAGTTTTGGATTTGGAGGATCTGAACCTCTTTTTATAAATATTTGCATAGATAGCTTCCTTTTGACAGCCTCGTGAGTTTTTGGAGCAGTTTTTAATCACCGTCTTGTAATGTGATTGTGGTATGGTACGTGGTTTTCCCCTGAGCACAACAGATGAGAAATGACT
>NW_010429604.1:11061-13430 GCF_000710305.1 Buceros rhinoceros silvestris
CATACTAACCTCTGGAAATGGGTCAGTACCGCTGAAAATATTTATTTTTTTTTAAATGTTTCCATTTTACATGCACATACTCAAGCTATTTGGCCAAACAACCCTGGCTGTAGAAATTTCCACTTTTTTCTGTTTGTTGTGTTTGCTTTTCTTACATGGTCGTGCTGTGCTAGAAGCTGGAGTGGCTTTTAGTGGAATCCAAACTAGCAAGTAATAACCTGTGTGAGATTGATTCACTCTACAGATTAAAACAGATGGTACAGGTTTTACCCTTGTTATTAATGTAAAGGGGATAATGTTGAACTGTTCTTCCTTTAGAAGGCTGTGCTTGTGCAATGGTGGTAAGGTGTGTGTGACCTAGTAGCAGCGTGAGTGTCAACTTGCCAGCAAAACATCATCAGCTGAGATGACTGCTCTCAGCTCCAAAGTCTTGGTCCTGTCTTGATTTACATTTGCAGACCTCTCTGCCAGAGCTGTTGAAATTGCTGTTGCTGCTCAACCAAAGGCTGATGCGTGCTCCAACCACAGCAAGTGCTCCTGGTCGTGTCCACTTAATCATTAATACTGTAGGAACTTGGGACATTTCAAAAACCTCCTTGTGTGTTGACAATTCCTTTCTGTAGAATTTCTCTGGGTTATAGCAAAACTGGTTACACAATAAGTTTTTGTTTTCCCCTGCAGCGTGGCTTTGTGACAGGAGGTGCTGATAAATGTGTCAAGTTCTGGGAGTTTGAGCTTGTGAAGGACGAAAGCAGTGTTCAGAAAAGGTGAGAAAACAAACCTTTCTAGACCACACGGAGCTGCAGCATCCATTGTTGTTGATGGATGCTTTGGCCTTTGCTGTGCACTGTGAGCAGTGACAATGACAGGTACATGGAACACATGGAGAAGAGTGTGGACTCAGTGCTGTTTTTTGAAGGTCTGAGCTTCGTTGGGGGAGGGCACTTGCCACTCCGATTCCTTGCTTGTGTGTGAGTTTAGCTTCTAATCACAGGGTGGGCCTCCAGATTGTTAAGTAGTAAATTTGGCAGTGAAGTTTATCAGCCTGCACTTATTTCCAGTCCTGTCTTGCTCAAGTCGTAATGAGATGCCGTGTGTTAGAATCAACTTGCTTTCCCAGGGTGCAGCATGGGAGTTTTATTCAGACCTCTTCCCAACTTGTATGTTTGGGGTAACAATTGTTTTTCCCCTCTACTTGTTGACAGGCTTTCCATGAAACACGTGCGCATTTTGCAGTTGGATGAAGATGTTCTCTGTGTGCGGTACAGCCCCAACCAGAAACTGCTGGCTGTCTCCTTACTGGATTGCACTGTGAAGGTTTTCTACGTTGACACGCTCAAGGTGCGTGACCAAATGGGCTGTGAGACAGTGCAGAGAGGGATGTAACTGTAGTCTGAAAGATCCAGAATACATAGGAAAAGTGTCTATTTATTGTGGGATACCAGAAAGAATCGAAGAGAGACTGTGCATCCCGCTACAGGTGCCTGCTTGCTAACAAACCTGACAGCAGCAGGGCTGGCCCACACAGGAGAGAAGATCCCTGTTTCATCTGGGAAGTGTTGTGAACCTGCGGGTGGCAAGGTTCACTCTAAACCCTGCAGGCATGGTGGTGCTCCAGAGCTGCAAGGCACTGCAAGGGAGGGGATGGATGTGTTGCATGTGGCATTAAATAGGGCGTAGCAGAGGCAAAGCCAAGGGGAGGAGAATCTTCCTTGGGAGTAGTGTGTGGTGGTTTTGTGAGTTGTGTATGAGCAGGTGAATCTTAGGGAATGACGCAAGACAGACCAGCACTGATAGATGGGCAAAGAGAAGCAAACTCTGTAGGCAGTGGTGATTAGCACCAGAGTTAGCTCAACTTGCTTGGGTACTTCCACCCTTCTTTCAATTCTGCAGTCATACCCCTGCTGCTTACAGAGTTCAGGGCAAGAATGAAAGCAGGGCAGTGCTAGAAAGACAGAGCTCTTGAGACAGAGCAGAATGAGCTTGGAGCTTGAGAATTTTGCACACCTCTACCTAGCATGCCTAACTGAGACACCTTTCTTCTGCTTCAGTTTTTCCTCTCTCTGTATGGACACAAGCTGCCAGTGCTGTGTATGGACATCTCCTATGTAAGTATCATTTGGGCTTTGTGTTAGGTGGGATTGTGGTGATACGGATGACTGTGAGAACCTTGGCTGGCAGCAGAGGATAATGCTTTCTTGTCACCTCCTTGTACTTGACTTAGCAGTTTCTTGATGGGACATAGCAAGTCCCTCCTTATCCCCAGTCCTGTGCTCACTGGGAGGAGTCACAGAATAGAGGTCATGGCAGAACTGACCGGGGCATTTTGTGAGCGACCGGAAGTCAAAATGCTGTAGTGGTTCCCTACA
>NW_010429604.1:13520-14795 GCF_000710305.1 Buceros rhinoceros silvestris
TAAGAGGAACAGCCTGCTCTCTGCTAAAGTTATTAGGTGTTCCATAGGAGCCTGAATTCTTTTGTTAGTGGGAGCAGAGAGCAGCTGCTGAGGTGGAGCAGTCTCTTCTTGACTGTTCGTTCTCAGGCTGCATCTTGCCCTTGGGTGTCCTTGGAATGAGGCTCATTGGAAGCCAAAAATGTCAAGGTATAGCTAAGGTCTAAATACCTGCAGAGGTTCAAAAAAGAGCCAGTGTGCTGTCAGTGGGCTGTACCAGTACGCAAGCATGGGCCACCCTGGTGAGAGCATGAGGAGGCGTGTCTTGGGAGCCAGTTATCTGCCTACCCAGCACTGCTTAGTCACTGGTTCAGCCACAATTCCTCGGGGGGCAACCAGCCAGCTACCCACAGCCTGCTCTCTTTGTTGCTCTGTAGGATGGGACTCTAATTGCCACTGGCTCTGCTGACAGGAATGTGAAGATTTGGGGCTTGGATTTTGGAGACTGTCACCGCTCTCTTTTTGCCCATGATGACAGGTCAGTCAAATCCTACAGTGTCTCTGGGCTGTGAGCTATCTTACCTCCAAGGGGTTGTGATCCAGCAATAACCTTTTTGTCCAGCATGGAGTAGGGGGACGTCTGCAGTGTTCTCCAAGTGGATGAATTTGAGCCTTTTTCCCTTACAGTGTGATGTATCTGCAGTTTGTGGTGAAATCCCATCTCTTCTTCACAGCTGGGAAGGATGGCAAGATTAAGCAGTGGGATGCAGATAAATTTGAGCACATCCAGACGCTGGAGGTAGGAAGCTTTGGAAAGGAAGGTTCCTGAAAGAAAGCGTTATCCCTGCACGAGCAGCACTTCCCTCAGGGCTTGGGAGCTGTGTTGTGTTCCTGTCCTACCTCTTCTGTCTACCATGCAGGGACATCACCAGGAGGTATGGTGTTTGGCAGTCAGTCCCAATGGAGACTATGTGGTGTCCGCATCCCACGACAAGTCCCTGCGCCTCTGGGAAAGGACAAGGGAGCCACTTGTTTTGGAAGAGGAGAGGGAGATGGTGAGAGTTGCATTCTTCCTGCTAAAGATAACTTCCAGACCTGGTTTCTCCCTGGCAGGCAGATTCTTCCATTTTTCACTGTGGAGGAGTCTGGCTTCACACTTGGCAGACTTGCTAATTACTAGCCACAGCCTGGTGTAGGGGAGCACAGGGTTGACTGGCACCTTTTGTGTGATGGGACTGTTGTCTCGAGCTGTCAGCAGCTCTGCAACCCCTGCCTGTCTGTGGTTTTCTACTGGTCTGT